>NW_015557379.1:920972-936042 GCF_001515605.1 Sinocyclocheilus anshuiensis | reverse complement strand
ATTCGTCTTGTCAGGATACAATTCGTTTTAACATTTACAACACAATAGGGAAAAAGTGTTGCAGAGAGAAAAAAATAATGTAGGTTGTACAAAAATAGCCTATTAGCTATTTTTATTCGTCTTGTCAAAATACTAAATTCGTTTGACATTTTTCTGTTAACACAGTAGGAAAAGTGTCACAGAGAAAAACAAATAAATATAACATCTATCGTTTAAAATGATAGGCTAAGCAAAATATAAACAAAACCGAGTTGAACATCCTTAAAGGACAGCGCATCCACACTTTGCTCCATCCTTATTCTGCTCTGTCGCTCATCGACAACCTGCCTGTTCTGTCTGAGGGCCGTATATTTACCACAGGTACTGCCTGCTAATGAGCATCATTATGCACATGCTGCGCACAGATCCCGCAAATAAAACGCGTGACGCAGAAAGCATGCGTGCAGCACGTGCATAACAGTCCGAGTGCAGGCTGTACCGGTCAATAAGAATAAAGTGCCGATATGATGTTCTGAATGGACGTCGGGAACGGGATATTGTTAGACCACCCGCTCCCATTCAAATTACACCAGAGTTACCGACTACTACCGTGTTTTATTCGGGAATTTAATCCCACGGCGCAAAAAATCTGGTCGGGTCCTGCGGATCCCGCGGGAATGCAGACCTCTAGTTTGTAGTCTCGTCAGACTTGTTCAGAACTTAACAAGTGTCAGCATGTTACGGGAAAGGCACGTGCTTTGCTGTAGTTTCCAGTGACCTGTTCAGAATCAGTTCTCTCATTGATCTGTTGACCACATTTTCAGACGTCTGGAAAACAGGTGAAAGAGCAGCAATCTATCAGCGCATTTGGACTTACGACATCAGGATGCTTTCAACATGAGGTCTTCACAGGCCTGATTCAGACTGTTGGCTGTCAGACTCAGATGGAGCGCTGCTCAACATGCGTTTCGAATACGCGATGCCAGGAAATCACAAGATCTGTCCGTGTGGCAGCAGGCCTAATTGAACGTAAATAAAGAAGGGCTCTCCGTAATATGGATCATTTGCAATCTGATGCGTTTATTAGAGCTTGGCTGTCACAAGCTTGTAACGTTTTCTGTCATGCGCTGTTTGTTTTCATGACTCGGCATTAGTATTGAGTTCAGAAGAAAAGCAGCGGGGTGGATGTCCCAGCCATCTGTCTCAAAGCCTCCTAGAGACCCTAGTCTGACGTCTACAGGCAAGACGATATGAACCGTTCAACGACTGCCAAAGGCAATGCATTAACATTTGCGATTTATTAAATCCATTTAACATGCTTGAATTTATGCATCTCAATAATCTAATTTGACATTCCAACTGTTTGATTCTGTTTAGTGTGATTAAGTGTGCCAGTAACAATTGCAGAAGTTGGATTTTTCCCATGGGGATTTTTTAAAAACCTTTGTGTAGGATATATTTTAGTCTACCCCAATGCACAATATTGTTCTGTTTATTATAAATGTGCACTGCAGTTTTGTTGTCCCCTTTAAATGCTTGAGCTTTTGAAAGCAAAATGTTTTCTGATTGGCTGTCAATGATTTTATCGATCAAAAATAGTTCTGAAAGTGATTCCAATGATATTCGTCATTGTCGTTATCATTATAGTCATGGTGTGGTATAGTTATATGCAGTCCAAGAATTAGAACGAGTATTGAATTTTGTGAATAGGCCTTTAAAAGCCATGAACCAAATCAACCAGCTGCAAAATTAAAAACAAAAAGTAGTTTGAGACTGGCTTGCATCATTTGCAGTCCTTAATGGGAGTGGGCGGCACTAAAGTGTGCTTTTGGTGATATTTGTTTGTCAAAATTCTATGATTGGTGGAAATTTATTTAGAGGGTAATGTAGTTTTTCACCAACCAGGAATTCTGCCGAGTGCTTACTTTCCTTGAGTTATCAGAAGTGAAATGATGTCAAAGATGATATGCTCATGACTGACCTCACTTTCAGCTGGTTTGGCACAGAACTTGGTTTGTTACGAAACCCAGCATGTGACTTTCTCTCCCCCATCACCCTTATATGCTGTAGTTGTTTTCCATTGGAAAAGACAGAGTCTGTCCTGCTGTCACAATTAACATAACCTTGGTTCTGACATTAATCCACACTGAACAGCCCTTGTTTGTGTGTTTCATTGCATTCTTTGTGCAATATATTAGTAAATGTAACTACAAATTACCAGCGGATTAAACTTTAAATGCAGACACCAGCTCATATTAACCCCACTTAATTGGATTGCATACTTTAAGTATCATTATCTTAGTATCATTGAGATACTAATATGAATGTTGTATTTTTTTATTATTCTTTTGTTGTGTTTTTGCTTATTGTATTTTAATGATTTATACATTTTTATTTCCGCTTTAGATCAGTATTTTGTTTTATGGGGCTTTTTAGACTGGAAAAAGGGGAAAGCATTGCAAACATCAACATTTCTTTTGTGTTTCACAGATGAAAGAAAAACTATTCTTTAATATTTGAAATATACAGTACTGGCTGGCGATTTTACACCGTTTCCTCAGGAAGAAGTTGTTACAGTTGGCACATTTTGCTTCAGAGAGACAGCTTGAACTGACTGACCTCTGTTTGTCCATTGTCAAGTCGTTTCATGGCTAAACTCACTGTAGGAGGAATATAGATGTGTCTGTGTTGAGTCAGCGGCAGCATGCCAGAGCACAGAATGCACAGTCTTGGAGGTCCACGAATGTTTTAATGTAGAGCTCTGTTTTCAGTTACTCACAGCAAAGCTTTCGTGCAGTTGCATAATTCGCTAAGTCACACCTATAGGCACAGCGCTGATTTATGATATTGAGCTGCAGTTGCTGATGTGTGTTGATGTGTTTTCTCTGCATTCTCTCATAGGTTACCAGGACCGGTCTTTCCTGTCTGATTATTTCCAAAACCGTTCTCTTTACTTTCAGAAGAAAGCATGAGCAAGAGTCATTGTTTGTTTTGAATTTTGATTTTTAAATATGCTAGTTCAGCTATGTAATTCTCTATGAAATCTGAATTCTATAAGCCATTTCTTAAGTAGTTCACCTAAAAATGACAATACTGTTATCATTTACTGACCCTCATGTTGTTCCAAATTTCTGACTCATGCAATGAAAGTGGACTATTTTGTCCATTGCCCATAAAGACCCCATGTGACCAATAATAGATCTTGGGGTCATCCGTATGCTGGTATACCCCTAAAAAAATTCACTTTTAAAATACACATCATCTTGTCTCCTTACAGGTGGAGTTTCAGTATGCAGCTGTACTGAGGATGCTGGCTGTCTTCGCTTTGCTCATGATGGCTACGACCGGTGAAGCGGAGTTCTGCCAAGGCTCTGAGAACTGCTCAAAGGACTTTTGCTTTTCGGCCCGGATCCGCAGCACCGTGCTCCAGGGCTTGCCCTTCGGAGGAGTGCCCACCGTACTTGCCCTTGACTTCATGTGCTTCTTGGTGCGCATCACAAGTTTACAATTTTCAGTTGTTGTTCATTTGCCACGAGTTTGTCATTCAAAGTCAACATGGAATCAGTCTTTATTCTCTTTACTTTCTTAATACCTGTTCCTGGTCTTATGCACAATTCAGGCTTTTTTGTTGAATGTTAACCCATTGTAAAATAGAGGTTTAGTCATTGTTATAGGTTGTTGTAGGTAATGGACTTTTTAATAGGATATCCCAGCCCTATTCTCTGGTATGGAACACCCGCTTTTCACAATTCGGTCAGTTGCCAATAGCAAAGCAAAGGTTGTTGACTTTAATAGGAAAACGGACACTCAGTGAGCAGCACCTTCACAATGTAGCTTTCCAAAGCCTTCATCTTCCCCGCTTCTCTCTTTTTGAATGAGCTGCCAACCTCCACCCAAATGCTAAAACTATCACAACTGTTAAGAAGCAGTTAAAGACACACCTTTTCTGGCGGCACTTAACCACTCCACAACCCTAAACCAAAAAATCCTTTTCTTTCTCTTCTGTACATTTCTCCTCTGCTCTAGTTTGTTTCCTAATCCAGCGTAATAAACGTGGCATCGTATACTGAGTATTTTGCTGGTTCTGTGACAAATTGCTTATGCTCCTCTATTTTAAGTCACTTTGAATAAAAGCATCTCCTAAATGCATAATGTATTGCGTTAATAAACAAGTGTCTGAGGATGCATAAAACTATTAAATTCAGTGGACAACACCAGCAGAGCTTTCTGTGAAATTCTGCAGGCCTTTATTATCCACAATGCACATATTTTGGGAAGAATCAGCTATGTTCTTGTTTTCCTGCGGTTCTAAATTTGAGCACTTTAGGAATGTGTGTTTCATAAATGTCACATTTGTAGTGCCGTGATCAGGGATTTGCATATGAATGCATGTGTGGAATGAGATGTGAATTTGATTGTGTAACATGGATATTCTGTGTCTCCAGGTGCTGCTATGTGTGTTCTCTGTCTTGAGGAAGGTGGCGTTTGATTATGGCCGTCTTGCGTTGGTCTCTGATGCCGACAGGTAAAAATTAATAGTAGATTTCTCTAATACTCTATTTTAAATGAAAATTAATTGACCATTTCGCACATAGACCTCTTCTGTAATTACTGTATCATGCAATAATTCTAATTTGCATTACCGTAATATTAAAAAAGTTATTTTTATTAATGTACAATAAAAAAAAGCTATAAAACTGTCAAGACTGCACCGTTACGGCCATATTCCCAGCGTGTCATACTGCGGCCTCAGCTGGCTGCATTATCACAGCATGCTCTTGGCCCCAATATAACCCCAAACAAACACTCATCTTTCTTGCACTGAGTAACATTTTGTGAAATCGTCAGACTATATATACTCCATTCATCAGTCATGGCTTGGACAAGACCTCTGATTAGGCGAAATAAAAGAGAAAATGCGTTTCTTGCATTTAACACTGCAAGCCAGCAGCATGATCTCAGCAGCTGCATAATGGGTTTAGCTAATGGATTGGTTGTACAGATCTGAAGCTTCTACCTTTCCAAAAGCTCAGCCAGTCTTATTTGATTAGTAATATGACCATGCCTTTCAATCACACTCACATCCTTCGATTTGAAAACTGGTTTGACCGGCATGTAAGTGCACAAGAGATTATGTTTAAGGGAGATCTGATTAATATTCCAGGCATCTCAAACATCATTTTTGTCCTGTCAGATCCAGCAGTCACATTTTTACTAGGCAGATGTCAAAAGCTGCTCTTGATGTTTCAGGCTAGCACGTCTATTTAAAAAAAAGTCATGATTCAGCTCAAGTCAAATCCACTCACTATATTTTAAGACCAAGTCTTGGGTGGCATCTAGCCATTTTTAAGGAGGTATCAACCCTTAAATAAATGTAATGGGTTTTTGTGTGTACGCACCCAAAATGTATCGATCTGTTTTGAACATATACTTCCATTAACATTTCCCTGAATTACAACACGTGCATTATGACTTCCCAGTTCTCTATTTAAATGTCATAAAAGTTTCAGAGTGAAACCCTGAAAAGTCTGATCATGAAGCAGAGTGCCTGTTACAACTTGGCAGTGCATTACATTTTTAATGAATAATTCAACAGTTAAATACTGCACTTCTACCATTGTTATTACATGAGTTTGTCCCAAGGCATTTTCCTAGTTTTCGTGCCTAAAACATGCTTTGGTGTCGAACTGTTTCCTTATGTCACATGTTAATCCTGCTTACAAACAGGTCAAGCTGACATTACTAGTTTGAAAGTGTGAAGTTTGTGGTGAAGTAATGTGGAACTGTAAAGCTGTCAACAAACCTGGAGCTAAAAAGGTTTGATTTGATTACATGTAATAACTTGCAGTCAAAGGAAATGTTGAATTACTAGTGCCATTGCATCTCAGTTGAGTAATAGTATGTTATTTCATATTTTGACTAATTCCTGTTAAGCATGAACTTGAAGAATTTTTTTTTCACTCAGCCGTAGGTGGAATCAGCACTATCAACGTCTGGACGAGCAGGAATAGTATGTGTTGGTTTTAAACTTCATCTCTCTCTTTCAAGGACGCCTTGTGTCTGCTTTTTGAATTTACCCTCTGGCATTTCTTCTGCTGTGTGCTCTATCGGGAGAATTTGGGGTGAATTTGTCCACTGTGTACTGTTTCTAACTGTTTTTACTTCTTTCTATTGTCCTTTTTTAAAACGACTTCCTTCCTAGAGTCCATTGGTTGAGGGTTTCTCAAGATACTCATCACATTTACCTGAACTAATCAATATAATTGTGTTTCATCAGCCGTGTATCATCAGCCTAAATGTATGCTTTTTCTCTCTGCATGTTCTTCTCCTTTCTAGGTTTACTGCAGTCTCTTTGTGAACAGTCTGTGTGCAACGCCTCTCATCAACTGCTAATGCTAACTCTGTGTTTGAGTTTTTCGCACAGTCACTTTTTGCTGCATGCCTGACATGTGGTTAGTCTTGATATGGCCTGATGTAGCTGGAGTAATCTGAGCTTGGAAGGCCTAGCAGTGCCCATCATTTATTAATAAGCTGACATTGAATGGACCCTGTGAAGATGCTAAGATAAAGTGAACAATTATTAAAAGATTAGTTCATCCAGAAGTTAATTTTTTTGTCATTTTCCAAAATCTATAATCCTGATTGTAATTACTGCTGAATGAAGTGGCATGCCATTAAGTGACTGTACACTTCTGTGTTAGCTTGCGTGCTGTGCTCTGAGGGCACGTGTTTGATAATGTGTGTGTTTGTGTTCAGTGTGGCCTCCACCATGCAGACGCCTGCTGACTCCCGATACGAGCGTCTCACCTCTGTGTCCAGCTCGGTCGACTTTGACCAAAGGGACAACGTAAGTAGCTTGCAAGGTCATTAATGTGGATGCCTATGGCTATGTTCAGAATGGAATACTAGCATCCTTTCATTTTACACTGTATTCTCCCTCCAATGTTAAAACATGTATGTAAAACAGCATTTAGTATGCAACAGTAAACAACTGTAATTTGTTAAATAGTAACTTCTAGACACATTTGAGTTGTGCATTTAGAGAATAATCAACATACAGCATCAAAAACATTAGATATTCAATGCACATTACTAAATAGTAAAATTGTCCTGTGTTAATGCCCATTCACACCAAGAACTATAACTAGTGTGTCCACACTAACACATAACATTGTTTATCATGCTGCAGTTATGTCATCTGTCACTTTAAATCTTCAAGCACTTTAAAGCTAAGTGAATTCTGATTCACTGTAAATATTTTTATCATTCATCAGTTACTGTAGAAAAATGAGTTCTGAAAGTGATTCTAATGATATTGTTCCTGTGTCCTTATTAGGGTTATTATCATTAATTAAAACTAAATAAAAAGCTGTTTTATTTCAGTTAACGGTTTATTTCAGCTAGTTGCCAATGCATAATTTCTCATTTTCTTTTAGTTTAACTTAAAGTACTAAAATAACTAAAACAGAAATTAAAATCATGAAAACTGAAATAAAAATTAAGACTAATATGGACATATTTATTTAAATGAAAAAAAAAGATTAAAAAAAACACTTACAAAATTACAAAAGTACTAATTACTAAAATCAAAATGGAAAATACAAAAATAAAAACTAATTCAAAATATTTATTCCAACTATAATAGTATATCAATAATACTGAAATAACACTGGCTTATTTTTATAGTTATGTAAGGGTGTGGACTTCCCTATTCACATAGAATTAGAATGGCTATTAAAACTTTATAGTTATAGATATTATAACTATTATCATCCTTGTTGTGTACAGACCTTAAGGCTATATCTGCAGCACTTGACAAGTCGAGAGGCATGAGTCGTTTGAAAGGGAGATCAACCTCTAAATAGAAGATGAACTTGAGTGCATTACATCATCCAGGTTTCTGTCCATATAGAAAATATGCATATTGTTTACAGTATACATACATACTACAAAAGTAGTAAAGCTGCTGTAAAAATTTGCCATTCTGAACATACCCTTTGTCTTCGTTGCTCACATATTCACTCATGTTCACACAGTTTGAAAAGCCTACGCAGGAAGTATTTCTTGTCATCTACTATAGCTCTATCCCCCTTAATTCACACACACCTGTGGATTTCATAATAGCACACACAACGCCTTTTGACAGCCATTTGTTTGCCTAACCCCCTCCCCTGCTGTGATCTGGAATAACTGCACTTATGTAAACCGGTGTCACATGCACCCACACAGCTTCTAACAACTCCTCAAACTGCATTAGAGACTGTTAATATCTCTGAATGTGGAGGTGGCTGACAGACAACGGTTAGAGTGCATTGAATGTGATGTTCTTTTCTTTGTCTCTGTAATAGGGCTTCTGTGCCTGGCTAACTGCCATCTTCAGGATAAAGTGAGTCATTTCTGCTTTTCCTTAATGAACATACTGTAACTACTGAAATGAAGACTTCCTGATTATCACAAAACCCCAGTACATTATAACCACATTTATATGTCAGCAGTTCCCAGAGTCCTTTTCAAATTAGAAGGAATGAGGAAGTAAAATTTCAGTTTTAGTTGTTATATAAGAAGATTATCATATATTGTTTTGTTATATTATATTATACAATATTCTCTCTGTTATGCACTGTAATCAGATTTTCTTCAAATATTTATAGTTTATATTGTGAACTAAATCTTGTGCTTGTTTAATGAAATACTACTAATACATTTTTTATTATTACTTATTAATATTTTCTTTTCTATGGAATAGAACATTTAAAAAAATTTCTGATTTTTCTTTCTTTTTTTTTTCTTTTTTTTTTTTTTTTGAAGTGATGATAATGATAAATGTAAAAAGCAAATACATTACTGTTGGGTTTAAATTTAAGGTATATTGCTTCATGAAAATGGTATTTACCCATGAAGTCTGAATGAAATGGCATCAGGCTAAAAAGGTTAATGTTATGCTGACATACCTCTCTCACCCTTACAGAGATGACGAGATCAGGGAGAAGTGTGGTGAAGATTCCGTGCACTACCTCTCATTCCAGCGGCACATCATTGGTCTGTTGGTAGTGGTGGGCGTGCTCTCCGTGGGCATCGTCCTGCCCGTCAACTTCTCAGGAGACCTATTAGGTAAGTCAAAAAAGTTTGAGAAGGCGTCATCTAGGATTACACATCTGAACGCAGCCATTTGAGTTTGGCTTTCTGTCGTTTATATGACTAAAGACTCCCTATGATCTTCTCTTCCTGCAGAAGATAATGCTTACAGTTTTGGGCGAACTACAATAGCCAACTTAAAATCTGGGTAAGCCCCGGGTAATATCTGTGACACTGATATTACTCTTGAACGACTGTTGATGAATGAATCATCCCTTTGTTTTTGCTCTCTTTCAGTAATAACCTGCTGTGGCTGCACACTACATTTGCCTTCTTCTATCTGTTATTGACTGTGTACAGCATGAGAAGACACACATCAAAGATGCACTACAAAGAGGACGACTTGGTGAGCAGAGACAATTTCACCAAAACACTGCACAGAAATGTTCTGGGTTCAGTAAAAGTTCTTATCTAAAGCATATTTGGCATAATGTCCTTTACCACATAAAATAATCAAAGCTTATGATATGAGCATCACATCTCTGATTTTAAGCCCTCCAGAATGCTGGCCCATTTTAAAGGGGTCATATGATGCGATTTCAAGTTTCTCACAGACTGTAAGTACATTTTCATATTTAAAGGATTTGCCACTGATGATTCAAACGCGAGTTTTGAGCAGTGTAGAGTAGCACTTGTTGTTTGTCATTTCTCCGATCACAAATGCAGACATTTATTTATGTTTACGCGGCGCGATGCAACGCAACGTGTAAAAAGACAGTATAAGTCATTATAATCCGTAATTATGTCCCCACTGGATGCAACAGATGCCTCGTTTATAATGGGTTTTAATGGTTTTGTCTCGTCGCTCCGGGACACGGCATCACAGTATGGTAGGGGCGTAACATTTCCGTCACACGCTTGAGGTATTCGGCCAATCACATTGCACTGGATAGCTGACCAATCAGAGCACACCTCGCTTTTCAGACAGATGAGCTTTGTAAAAATCGACGCGTTTCAGAAAGGCGGGGCATAGAGGAGAAACAATAATGTACAGTATGTGGAAAATAATGTGTTTTTTTAACCTTAAACCGCATAAACACATTTCATTACACCAAATACACAAAATAATGTTCTTTTTAGCAACATCATATGACCCCTTTAAGGGTGGGTCTTGGTTTTATCCACTGGGGAATTGAAAGAGGGGTTGAAAAATAAGAGGTTGGTGATGGTGAAGTTGTTCCAGAGGCATGTTACATTTCGATGAAAGATTACAAAGAAATACAATTACAATGTGCACAGATGAATCATCAAACAATGTAAACCTGGCCAGTTATTTAATACATTTTAACACTGCAAACTGTCTCTTCACAGGCTCATTTTTTGCTCATTTTGTCCATAACTTAACTCCGATGTCTCCAAATTGTCTCTGTTCACAGGTGAAACGCACTTTATTCATTAACGAGATCGCAAAATATGCAGAAGAGAGTCAAATAAAGCAGCATTTCGAGTAAGTTCTTGCTTAAGATACTCATTTTTTGTCACAATATTAATTAGGATTTGCCTTCCCATCATCTGTAAGGGTAAGGTGTGTAATATATGCAAAGTGTGTATGACTTGCTTTCCTTTGTAGAACATTACAAGAAAATAATTTGATAGCTAAATGTCTAATCCAAGTCAACGGGGTCCAATATTTGTTGGATATTCTTTTGTGTTCTGCGTAAGTCAGTCATGAGGGACAGTAAATGATGACAGAATTTTCATTTTTGGGTGGACTGTCCCTTTAAGAGTTCCCAGTCCACACAGTAAATTGACAATGACCAACTTTAATTGGATCTAAAATGATCATGTGGCTACAAGATGTTCAGTGTGTCCATCCACAGTTTATCTAATCCCATTTACTGCTAAAGAATGTGTGGGGACAATACATGTCTTTAACTTCTTCTGGGTCAAGGATTTCTAGAACAAGACTGTGGGGCCAAAGTGACCACCAAACCAATTGAGAAAGAGAAAGCAGGATGTGTAGATAGAGGAAAAAGAGGAAGAATAGAACAAAAGAGAGCAGAAGGGATATCAGTCTCGCAGACATTTCAAAGCATATTGCAGTCTGTCCTACTGCAGCCAACTGGGAAAAGAGTCATCAGTCCTTTAGACTCCCACAGACCTATTACTTTAGGATGGATGGAAATTTTGACATTATAGTGTACACATTATATTCCACTAATGTCTTCGGTGTTGTGTGTACATCGTCTCAAAGAGGCTGCTGTGTCATTATTTAAAAAGCTTACCAATTTGTTGCATGCCAGCCTTCTATTTTGGTACTACTGATTTTAGATTTACTCACCCTTATGCATCACATAGAAACAGTGGTTGGTCATTTCACATATCGGTCAGTTTGTTCCTGTCTAAGCGAGCCATTCTTGGCTTGCGTGAAGTATAGTGCGCGCCAGACAATACTGAAGCCTGGCTCCTGCAAGACTATCAACACTGTTCCAGTGCCAGGTTAAAAGAGAAAGTGGGAATTAGCAGAACTATTTCCTGTCCCCCTCATGGGAGTTCTGTCCTCTTACACTTTTTTTCTCCTTTTCATCTCTTTGTGTTCATATCCAGGAAAGCATATGAAAACTGCATAGTTCTGGATGCTCGCATTTGTTACAACGTTGCCAAGCTTATGTCCCTGGAGTCTGAAAGGTACACATTTTACAAGCTTAGTTTAGACAAGTTTCAGTCACTATTTTAAGTACTGTACACAATGATCTTTCTATGAATAAGGTACGGATTTGTATTTTATGTGTTTACATAATAATTGCTATTTAATAATGTACATTGCAATCAACTTAGGTTGTAAGCCACATTGCAAGCCTCATTTAACGTAAAATGAAATGACTCCTTTATTTATTTTGACCTCCTGAGGTCAAACTAAACAGTATTTTCTGAAAAACGTTGTACTTTCACTGACCTTTTGTTGAAAAAGAACAGAAAATTGACTTTTTTTGTACCTTATATTGGAAACTGCAACAAAAAACATTAGAAATCAGACTCAATTCAATGTTCTCGACTTTGTCTTCTTCAGGAAAAAGGCAGAACGCAGCAAAAAGTTCTACACAGACCTGATGGCCAAGGAACACATGCCCACTATGATTAACCCCAAACCCTGCGGCCACCTCTGCTGCTGCATCATCGCGGGCTGCGAGCAGGTCAGATCATATGCATTGTAATCTCTCAGGTTTCCACTGAATTGCAGGTATCTAGATCTCTCATTAGTAAATGAATCCTCATGAATTTCACTTCACATTCAAATGTAAATCATGAATGCATGAACTGTCTTCAGGAATACACGGCGTTTTCCCATCAGACACAGTCACATCCTCTGTCTTGCGTGCTTTCTGTAGTTCCGCTTCATCATATTTACAGTCAGGATGATGTACGCTCTGCTGCTGTGAGACATGTTCAACATCAGCACGGGATTATTCAGCAGCTCTCAAGTGTCCTCATTAGATAAACAGACTTCCAGTTTGTCACCAGAGGCATTTTTCTGTAGCACTTCATTTCCCCCTGCTGGACTATGACTGTAATGCTGAAGTCAGTTTGACTGCTAGAAAAAAACAAGCTCTTAACTTGCAGGCGTACAAATCTTTAAATAGAGGGTTTGTTGCTTAATGGTTTAATTAAATCGTGGAAAAGTAACAGAATTCAAAGGGACAGTTACGTGATATTAAATTGTAAAGCCTGGCACATGAAATAATAGTCAGAAAAAAAAAAGTTTGCATATGAGTTTTTGTTGAATACCTTGTTTGATACATCAGGTTTTAAAGTTCATATAGTGTGATATAGAGAATATCAAGCTCATACTCCAAGAGGAAAAAACACTTAACAGATTGAGCAAAAATATGCAATTTGGTGCAGATGCTGATGTATATGGCCAAAAAGTAAGATGAAATTCTGATAGCTTGTAACGTAAATCAGTGAGGCCTTTATAACCCACCACAAGACATATCTAGAGACCAGAATATCATACAGACTCTAATTGCACATTTTTATTTGATGGGGTCTTTAAAACAAATAATGCAAATAATGTTAATCCATTGTTGCAGGAAGAGGCTGTGAACTACTACACTAAGCTTGAGGCCAAACTGAAGGAAGAATACAGAAAAGAAAGAGAAAAAGTCAACACTAAACCTCTGGGAATGGCGTTTGTTACCTTCCAGAATGAAGCAATGACAGCCCTGTAAGTCAAATAGATGTTTTGGTCTCTGTGTGTGAATAAAACGCTAAAAGTTTCATGGGGGTACCATGATTATCTTAATGGTATTACCTTCTGATACGATCATGTTACCATCACAATACTTTTAATAGAATGAAAAAAAAATTTAATATCTGTGTTTTTCCCCTTGGCAGCATCCTGAAAGATTTTAACGCGTGTCAGTGTCATGGCTGTCACTGTCGACGAGAGCCAAAGTGCTCCACCTTCAGCAGCCTCCTCAACACAAACAACTGGACAGTCACATACGCTCCAGATCCACAGAATGTTTACTGGTAACATCATTATGATGCTAGTCTCGGAGCTAGACTTCAGGCATAAACCGGAATCCACTTCGCTGTTTATACTGGCCAAGAAATACCCACTTAGACGGGAAGAGACTGACCACAGTTCATCAGTGATACCACAATATAATGGATACTAGTATTGTTATTTATATGATTGACTAAAACTTGGCCTTTTTTTATGCAATATGCATTAGATTGCACAGATCTGTGGGCTGTTTTTGGAGAAAATCGTTAAGTCAGATTTATTTATGCGGAGTTTTTCATAATGCACATTGTTTTGAAGTAGATTAGATTTACAGAAAATCATGATGTTAATGTTTATAATATCTTCATGCCTTACAGTCGCATTTAGCAGATTGTGCTATATAGTGCTATAATATAGTTTACATTTTGTGATGAAACAAGCAATCAAGCAGTTAACATAGTATATAGTATGCTGTATATATATATATATATATATACAAATGGCTGCAATATAACAAAGAGTGAAAAATTTAAGGGGGTCTGAATACTTTCCGTACCCACTGTATATATATAGTATACCGGCCTGCACAAGCATATTGCATGTATGTGGATAAAGTTGTACATACTTATATATTCGACTTTATATAAAGAGCTGGGCAATAATGTAATAACATTTTGTGACAAAATTCTAAATCAGGCAGGTGAGATTTAAAGGTGCTGTATGTAAGTTTTTGACTCTACTACGGCCCGGGCCGGAATGTCGGTCTCTGTTTTGGTTTGTGAACCCCGCCTACTGCCAGTTTACCCAATTGTATTTCAGCACCCCGGGTTGCCAGTTGGCGGAAAACACTGCGTATTTAATTTCATTCATCCTCAAGTGCGCTCGTTCCTGTTGGTGTCGTCAATCTGGCAACCTGTGTGCGTCAAGTCTGAGGAGGAGATGCCGGGTGAATGAGTTATCGCATATCGCATTTTTCTTCAATATCGCACAGCCCTAATAGATAGTATATGTTGCTTTATGCGAGTGAACTATATGTATGCAAAAGTTGTATATTATATCCAACTTTACGTATAGAGATATATGATAATACAGTTTACATTTTTGCAACAGTATAAACAATCATGTAGATGACATTTACTATATAGTATAGATTGCTCTTTGTGAGTATACTGTATGTTTGCAGGTAAAGTAGGATGTACTAAATATAAGAATCAAGTGTTTGAGATTTGCTATATAGTACACAATGCTTAACGGGAGTGTACTGTATGCATCCAGTAGGCCTAGGTGATACAGCAAAAAATTAATATCTTATTTTTCCAAATTTTGACAATGATTGATATATATGTATGTGTATATATATGCATGTATAAATATATATATATATATATATATATATATATATATGTATGTGTGTGACCCTGGACCACAAAACCAGTCATTAGGGTAAATTTTTCGAAACGCTGAATAAATAAGCTTTCCATTGATGTATGGTTTATTAGGATAGGA
>NW_015557379.1:897676-920924 GCF_001515605.1 Sinocyclocheilus anshuiensis | reverse complement strand
TATATATATATATATATATATATATATTGTTTCATTTGCTCCATACAAAAGACATGATCTGGGTAGAACAGCTATTGTTACTAGGTACTGCAAAAATCAACACTAGTTAAGAAATAAATCTAGACATAGTAGCCACTTTACTGCTTGTCACTAAATGAACATAAATGCACAGATGGTAGTGGAAAGTTCTACTGATGATCTACTGAAAGTGTGCAAATTAAAGAACAGACTGATAATAACGCTGATATTTGATGCCTAGAACTAGTATCTGGGTAAGGTTGAAAATGCTTATAGTTATATAAATCACGAGTTGTACCTTGTTCTCCACAGGGAGCATCTGTCCACTGGTGGCCTCAACTGGTGGCTCCGCTGCTTTGTCATCAACTGCTTTCTCTTCATCTTGCTCTTCTTCCTCACCACCCCTGCCATCATCATCTCCACCATGGACAAGTTCAACGTCACCAAACCCGTGGAGTACCTGAACGTAAGAAGTCTGTTAAACTGAGTGTTAATGAGCATCACAATGCAGTGTGATTATTGGGTCATGATTCTGTCACTCATCTTCCCCCTGTGTCTGTTCCTCCAGAACCCCATCATCACTCAGTTCTTCCCCACCCTGCTGTTGTGGTGCTTCTCGGCCCTTCTCCCCACCATCGTCTACTACTCCGCCTTCTTTGAGGCCCACTGGACACGGTACAATGCCAAACCCTGTATATCGATGTATTTTTTTAATGACCTAGAGTTACTAAACTAAACCATTTTGTGGTAGACACACAAACCTGGTGGTCCTAAGCTTAAAATATGCATGACTTTTCCCTTTAGATCTGGAGAGAACAGAACCACCATGCACAAATGCTACACCTTCCTCATCTTTATGGTTCTGCTGCTGCCATCTCTGGGACTGAGCAGGTATTTTAGGTTTTGCATCTGGACCATTTATATGGTGCATTTTAAATTTAAAAGGGGTTAAGAGGGATGGTTTATTAAGTAGTATTTTCCTGAATAAACAACCTTTTAACAAAAGGCTGAAAAATACCAACCATTAAGTTGTTATTATATGCTAATTTGTGCTAATATAGTAAGATTTGTATATTTTAATTTGAAATAACAGTAATTTGTATCACAAATGTTGCATTTTTTGTGTATTTTCATGCCATTATATAGAAATGGAAAACATCTAAACTTTCTATCCAGGTTGTGTTTGCCATGTTGCCTGTTTCTCATTTGCATTAAACATTTCACACAATCTTTTCCAAAATGCAGTTTGGATGTTTTCTTCCGCTGGCTCTTTGACAAGAAATTCCTCGACGAGGCAAAAGTCCGATTCGAGTAAGTCCATGAGAGGATTTGCAGCTCTAAAATCCTGTGTTACAGGGGCTGTCGAGAGAGTTAAATAATAATTATGAGGTCAAGGTGTTTACAAAACATTTGGTTTATGCATATTTTCAAGATTGTAGATAATATGGCCTGATTCCTTTTTCGTCTCTATTAGGTGTGTCTTCCTTCCAGATAATGGAGCTTTCTTTGTGAACTATGTCATCGCGTCTGCCTTCATTGGTAATGCCATGGAACTGTTACGCATTCCTTATTTCCTTCTGTACATGATCCGGCTGTGTCTGGCACGTTCAGCTGCCGAGAGGCGCAACGTAAAGAAGGTCTGTGTAGTTTCAAGTACAGCAGTCATTACACTCACCCTTACTGTTATGCTCAGTAACTCATATACTCATGTTGTAATTCATGCATGGTTCCATGTTGTTACAGCATCAAGCTTATGAGTTCCAGTTTGGAGCTGCTTACGCCTGGATGATGAATGTCTTTACTGTGGTCATGACCTACAGCATCACCTGTCCAATTATCGTACCATTTGGTGAGTGACATTTCTCACTGAAGAACTATAAAGAATTCTTGCATTGTGGTGGCACGCTTAAAACAAGCTGATTTGAATTTTGTCTGCAGGACTGATGTACATGCTACTGAAGCACCTGGTGGACAGGTATAACATGTATTATGCCTACCTGCCCTCCAAACTGGATAAGAAAATCCACTCTGGAGCTGTCAACCAGGTGGTGGCAGCACCCATCCTCTGCCTTTTCTGGCTGCTCTTCTTCTCTACTGTCCGTACAGGTAAGACAATGCCAGATAGTGGGTCTGTTCTAAACCCTAGCGATCTGCCTGCCTACGCTGCATTTCAGGCACACTCTGGATGCAATGATAGTTCCAAACCGTAGGCAGCACTTGGTGGCTCACTTGCACTTGGACAGTATTGTGGCCAAGGTTGAGAACCAGTGCTCTAGATGTAAAAGATTATTGTCATATCTCTAATATGATTTTCTCCCCTGCTCTCCTTTCTCTTGATTTCCTCTTTTAAAATTTAAAGGTTTTGTTGCTCCAACATCAATGTTTACCTTTGTGGTTCTGATCATCACCATCATCATTTGCCTCTCCCACGTCGTCTTCGGTCATTTCAAATACCTCAGTGCGCACAATTACAAGGTCAGAAACAGCTCTGTCTGTTTGATTGTTTGTTTCTTTGTAAATAAACCAAGTCTAGAACTTTCTCTAAACCTCAGTGTGATTTTTTTTTTTTTTTTTTTCCTGAATTCTCTGCAGATCGACATGGACGGTGTGGACAATGGACGACCACCGGATTCATCTCCACCTGTCAAGTCTGTGGTAAGTTTTAATAATCATGTCAGAGTCTTGCACATCATGATGAGCAAGAAAGCTTTTTTTACACCCCTAGTTTTTATTTAGTAGTTACTAATCTGGCTTCAACAAAAATTGGACATTGTCACATCTGATTTTTTTTTTTTTCCACTTTACATCTTCCCTCTTTTTTCTATATCAGCAGACGTACGTCGCCCAAGTGCTACAGGACCCAAACACAGACGAGACAGGAAGTGGCGAGGACGAGGGGCAGGGGTCGTCGCAGGATGAGGAGGTGGTGAACGAGGGCGATTTCCAATCAGGAGAGGACAGCCTTATTGAGAACGAGGTGCACCAGTGACCCAGGCAGGGCCACGCCAGGTGCTAAACTTAGAGAAACTAGCAGGACTTCAACATGCACTGCACCTCACCACACTTACTGAGCTTGTGAATCCATCACAGCTGACAGCTATAACACTCATTTATCATTGAGGCTTGGAGACAGGATGGCCAATTGTCAAGAATATGGAGTGGCTTGTGATTGTACTCCAACTATTAGAAACTGAGTTTCATAATTCTTCTTTACATTGGTTACCCTGTTCGCACGACGTTTCTTGCCGTTAGAAGCGCATGTCTAGTAAACAAAAATTTGAATTTACCTATGTTATGATGAAGTAAAACCGCTATAGTGCTATCTCAGGTTGGCAGGAAAATTGTATATTAGGGTGGATATCACAAAGATGCATAAAGGTCAGATTTCACCTCCAAATCTTTTGCATAAAGAAAATATAGAAAGATTTCTTAGGAAATGAGTTACATAGGATAATGGTCAACTAAACAGTTTGGTGAGAGTTCAAACAAAAATAGATATCTATGAATTAACCAATCAGAATCAAGTATTTCAGACAGCCATGTGACCATTTACAAACTTTTTTTTTTTTTTTTAGAGCTTTAGCAACACCCCACGTTAACCATCTGTAGTACACAGAAATACTATCACAGATAGTTTATCAAATTTTGTGAGAAATCATACATATTAGAAATGCTTGTGGAATAAACATCAGTTATAATGACAGACAGTTAATCAGAATGTTTCTGAAAGTTTTGGTTTAGAAACAAAATGTTATTTTCTTCGTCCCAGCTGAAATGGCACTATAGCACAATACTTTTGGAGATGAGCAAATTCATTCACGCAACTTTTATTCTTCTTTACCAAAGCGAGTGTACTGTATTTAACATAGACTATTACTAGTCCCTCTTGTTGGAAAACACAGGATCGAAAAACTCACTCCAGCCTGCTGAATTAACCGATTGTGAGGAAAACAGCCGCCGAACACTAATTGTCTAATCATATACTTGAACTGGAAAAGCCACTTTTAGACTGTCTGACAGACTCAAAGCAAATCCCCATCCCTGGAACTATTCTCTTACGTCCACCCTTACATCTTCTGCACATCCAGTGTTTAAATGTAAACCTACGCATTGCTAAAGCATACTTGCGCTATGCGTAGTATGACGCTACTTTCTGAATCAGGCATCAGATGGACCAATTTTAAATTGTGTTGCTCTACTGTGGAATGTTCTGTCAATAACTGATACTGTAGCAAAAAGAAGAGCAAATTCCCTATGTGGACTTAAACGTGGAATTTGTGAATGTGAATATATTTTTCTTTTTTGTTATGCATGGGTATGAAATAATAGTTTCATCAGGTTTTGTTGACTTCATTTTTTTTCTTTTTATTGCCACTAAGAAGTGATGTACACAATACCATTTTTGATCACTTACTCATAAACACTGTAAAAAGTGCATGGGAAACATCATCAGAAATCACTGAACATCCTAAAAATTTGGTTTATGATGATAGCCAGATCTCATTGGGTCATATCAACATGTGTCCTAAATAAGACTTTCTTTATTGCAATAGTGGTGTGTTCCTTTGCAATTTTACAAGTGAACTGGAAATAACAGACTCCGTTCCATGGTTCTTCTTACCTGTGTGCATTTACAAGCTTTTCGCTGACACTCTTGCAGTCGTGAGCTTATTTGACTGGGTTCATGCATCATTTAGTGGTTGAAGTCTGAAAAAAAAGAAAAAGAACACACAAAAACTAGTACATTGACCACTATTTATTAACCAGTTTTTTTTTTAACAACTACACTCTTTATATCTGGTTTGTCACCATGTTCAGACATTTTTGCTACTGTGTCCATTATATACATATTGCATTTATGCTCTCTGTGCATTGCTGAAAATGCAAGTCAGAACTGGAAACAAAATATTTGTTCGTTTTTCTCTCAAAATAAGCAGACAAAGGCTGTGCCTGAGTACTTGCTTTTTTTCTTTGTCCAGCCTCTAATTGGTTGACCTTTCCTGCTAGTGGACCTAAATAGTTCTCATTGTGTCGTTTATTGTTTACAGAAATAGCAATGCAGTGTTTTTAACTGTCATTTTCTGCAACAAATGTTAACTTGAAACAGTTGTCGGGTGTATGTAAACTTGTGAAATTAGAACATTAGTGATATTTTTAGTTAATTTATGTAAATCACACTAATCTACCAATCTATCACTGAGGAGCTTTGTAACTGTTAAATGCAAATAACACTGTAGGCTATGCACTTCATGTGGAATATGTAACATTACCATGGTGTATGTATCAATATCAAGCCATTTTTGTCAGTGATCTCATTTGGATAACATTGAGTAACTGCAGTGCTTTGTCGGTCTGATGCTCTTGCTGCTTAGATACTGTAGGTGATGACCATATGACTGCATCCTGGATCTATTTAAGGAATAACACTGTCCTCAAGCATGATGCGGCAATAATTTATTTATGCATCTTTATAGGCTTTTCCCATTTGTTACAGATGCTGTCCACAATATTTATTTCTTTTGTCTATTACTTTTCCTTGTTTTGAATTAACCGGCCATTGGCCTGGAGTGAAGTGGTTAAATCAGTGTAATATTTTTGTAAATAGAAGCATTGCACGGCTCTTGGAACACTAAACTATATTTACATTTGTACAGCTTATCCAGCAAAACCATGTACAGTCAACCATGAATTGTTTGCTTTTGTCCATTCAGATTTCCCTTAAGATCGTACTTTGCTTGCGATTGCTGTTTTTAATAGTTTTGTATCTCAACCTTCCCTCAAATGATCTTTTGTACAGTGTCATCCTCAAACTCTTCCATGTCTTTGAACAATAAAATAGACTGACAAAACCATATAAAGTGTGGAGAAATTCTTCAATATCACACTGTGGACCCATGTCGTTTATAAATGCTCCAAAGAAATGCACTAATCGTGTTTCACTTTAATGAAGTCATAAGGGTTCGGTTTTATTCTGTTCTAGTCATTGATTGAATTCTTTGCTAAGAAAAACTCATTTTTGCACATTGTGTATTTCCAAGTAGTAAAAAATCCAAGTGTTGATCTCAAAAAATATATCTACTTCCAAATAGGTTTAAAAAAATGTATAATGTGCCCAATATGCAGATGTCCAATTTTCATGATTTTTTTCAGTAATATGGTTTTAAAACACTCTTTCCCTCCTATAAGGAGTCGTGATGTCATTTTATGGCAGCTTTCTTATTTGCCAAGAAATAGTGAGTACAATCTTTGACCTCTCACGGTCTTGTTGTGAGAAACCAGAACAGAGAGTCATAAGCTATCACGTTTTCTCTGATTCACTAATGATGAATCTTTCTTTCGAACCGATTCTTTGCAATGGTCCGGTCAAAACATTCGACTGCATTTGGCATCGGCAAAAAGTTTACAAATGTTTACGAATAATATTACCTAGAGAAAGAGATCATAGATGTCTTTCTATATTCTTTTATAGTAATTAATTCAACGCTTTAAATTCGAATTTTCTGTATGAATCTAATAACAGGCATTAACCGCGCTCCTGTCGTATTATATTTTACATTCACATAACGTTGCACATTAAATTCACATTACGTTTATAACTTGGACTTAAATGTCCTTATGACGATATTATTAGTGAATATGTATTTCATCACCGTCTTACCTCAAGACACGGTGTGCGCGTGATCTAACGTTCGACAACAACGGCTTTCACATGATTGAGAAATTTAGGTCACGTGCCCATTTAAAAAGTGTCTAACAACATTCACAAAAATTTAATAATATATGACTATTCACAATTTACTTAAGTGACTTGTTTGGCAGGTAATTTATTTTCTTAACGTAGACAAATAACGTTCCCCAAATGTGGTTATATTATTTTGGTATTCACAAAAGTCTAGCTCAATTAAGTACATAAATTGAATACTGATTCAGTTTGTTAGACTTATGTTATGAGGCAATTTACACCTACATATTCATATAACACAGTACTGATGACATACTAAACAACTATTTTATGAGGTTCCATTTGTGTCAAAAATGAGTCGACTGCTTTGTGCTTTGTACTATACATTTGTCTTTGTCTACAGTCATTGCCTACTTGTTCAGGTAAATCAGTATATGTAGGCGTGTATGTTGTCTGTTAGTCCACTCATTTTTGACACAAATGGAACCTCATACTATTTTACGCAGGGTCTTTATGAGGACACTGACTCGGTTCGTAGATGAGTTGAATAAAAGAAACCGATTCTCTCAAATGAATCGGTCTGTCCCCTGAGCATTGGTATCATGTAATGCTGTTCGTCTGACTCTAGGGGTGTAGTTTAGAGTTGTGGAGGTTTATGGAGGGTGTTGAGACGTGGAGAACTCCACTATGCCTTCCAGTGAGTGCTCAAAGAGGATTTTGTGTCTTCCTTTTGTGTGTTAGGGTGTTTGTTACATGTGATGCAGCCTGATCGTGCGTTAAGAGGTTTGATCGGAAGGGCTGAAGAGCAGAAGCAGTCATGGACGGAGCTTGGGCTGTTATTCTCATATCTCTGGCTATGTTCGTGGGATGTTTCATGCTCGGGATAATTCCATTATTGATCAATTTATCAGAGGTAAGAGGATCAATATTCGTATGCTGGTACGTTAACTTTATAAGCTACTGTAAAGCTACAGACGATAAAGCAATGTATCAAATGCAGGTAAAAACAATATTTACATACAGTACACCACATGTAAATTGTAGCATGCATTACAAATGAAGTTTAACTATGTTCGTAAGGTTTCTTCTATGCTTTGTACTCTGCCCAGTGTATCCGAGTTCAGTCACGTTACTGGTGATAGTTTCTGCATGTGATAGTGTGTCTACATTACTTTGTATGTGTAAATCTCTTAGTAGCAAACACAATTGAGTTAGAATTGTATAGCAACTTACCGTGTCATACTGTAAAACATAAAACTCCATGACTGTAAAGGCAGTAACTGTGTATTTTGACATTGAAAGACAAGTTTCAAGTTATTTTATTACATTTTCTCCACCCTTACAGCAGAAACTGCAGCTGGTTACCGTGCTGGGGGCGGGGCTTCTATGTGGCACTGCCCTGTCAATCATCATCCCAGAGGGGGTGGAGCTAGTGCAGGAGTCATGGAAAGGTGAGACTAGCCATCTTCATCTTATTTATTCATTCACTTCCCTATTCAGGGAATGAGTATGCACACTTTTGCACACTTGTCTTTGTTTACTTTTATCCAATGTAGGTTACCAGTTAAAACTCACTGCTGGTAGCCTCATATTGAGCAGACAACGATTGATTATGTTTGCCAAAACCTGTATCTTCTCCTCCTCATGTAGACTGGTATTGCTCCGCAATGGGAGAGAATCAAAATATCTCAGAATCAAATTCAACACTTCATCTTACTGCAAAGAAAGGTCTGCGTCCTCGCTTCTTCATAGGAGTCTCTCTCGTCTTGGGCTTTACGCTCATGTTTGTGGTGGACCAGATTGCCAACTACTGCTCCATGCACGGTACCTCAATGCTGCTTCTCGTTAGAAACACATTTCAGTACTTATCCACTCACTTCTTCCACACAGAGGCTGTGTTGAGAATAGTAATGTATAAGAGTGAACATACACCCTCATTTTTCTGGACAAGTCCAGGCCAGGATTTCTAAATTGCCTAAAATGTCCAGGTTTTGGCTTTGTTTTCCTGTTGACGTGCTCTCTACAGACTTCATACATTATATGTATATGTATTTGCATTGCTTTGACCACTCTCTGTAGATCCCACCTTTTCACACACCACAATTGGTCAGTTGTGTACAATGCCCACACGCTATTGGTCAAACTACTTTTCAGTCATTACCTTCAGCAAGTTTAAAAACAATAAGAAAACAAATAAAAAACCTGGACAATTTAGAAATCCCAGCCAGGACAGGTCTGGGGAAAAAAGGACGCATGGTCACCCTAAATGTATCGCATCGGAAAGGCATTTATTTTCAATAAAAATTAAAATAAAGTATCAGGTAGGTGTAGGGAGGGCTTTTTTTGTCCCAAGAAGGTGGCATTCATTTAATAATTTGAATTAGCATATTGTTTTATAATGTTCTACGATACTGAGGTGCAGATAATTGCCTGCTATTTTAACATAGTGCAAATAGAATCTATAGCTCTTTGCACTTAGTGTAAATAGCATCTTTTTCCATATTTTAATAGCTTTCGAAACAGTAGCTATACAAAAAAAAATTAAAAATCTGTAGTATGCCATGTTGTTTACTTCAGCAAGTTGCATCCAGTTATCATGTCAGAAATAAAACATTATTTTGCATTTTTCATCCAACGTCTTTTTAAAAATATCCTAACTTTTGGTGTGACTCATGAAAACTTTAAAGAAATATCTGGGTCACATTTCATGCCAAAATCTTACTTGGCCACACCCTGCCGTAGGCCCGTGACCTCTCATGTTTGCTCTCAATCATGCCAATGAGTCTGCGCAGTGAACACACCAGTACGCCACGCCTGCCATGACGCACACCACAATTTCATTATAAGCATCAATCAAGATGGCGGAGAAAAAAATGAACATCTTGTTTTAACCACGGACACAAAAGTTATACCACAATTCATGCACAGTCATGTCAACCAGATACTGAGAGAGAGAGACAGTGCATCATCGTGTCATGTGTGCTGGATGCAGTATTTTGCACTTACTTTGTAGTAATAGAGTGTGTTGACTGAAATAAGTTTGTATGAGTAAAGTTTTTGTTTTTGGAGAATCATAATATCTCTTATCTGTTGTATTTGAGCAGGACAGGGATGCACTTTGGTGACACATAAAACAAATTCCCAACATTATGTGTCTTTTGTGTCTTTCCATCATTTCCATCATGTTTGATGTGCTTGCAGATCATAAGCATTTCCTAATTTCACTTCAGAATTTTTTGTTATACTTAATCTTTTGTTATATTTTTTATACTGTCATCATTTTTAAAGTATATATATATATTTACTTTCCTTTACCTTTACCAAATTTACCTGTATTTACTTTGTTTTCATATTTGGCGACTTTTTGTGAAAAATGGAGACTTTTGAGGGTGCTTCTAGAGATTTTCTGAGGGAGGGGTTTGGCAACACTGGTGAAAACCTGTCGCGTCCGGTGTAGACACGGTGTTATTTTACTCTAATGTGATAAATCTCATTCTTAGTGTATTATTGAAATTGTAAAGCATGCATTTTGAATTGAATTTATTCCACTCGGCTACAGACAGATATGTTGAAGTCTGTGGAAAAACAGCCGTTGTGAAATGCTGTCAGATGCTCTCTTGATAACGTTTGTGTTTGTCCTGTTCCCCCAGAACCCCGAGCACACATGTACAGGGGCAACAGTGTTACTGCCACCCTGGGTCTGCTTATTCACGCCGCAGGTAACAAAAGCTTCACTTCCACTATATCGCCATTCAAAACAGATTACATTACAGTGAATCATGCCAGTTGTGCTTGTCCTATTCAAGTCGATGAACACTGGGTTTTCAATTCTTCTTAATAAGCCTCCATTGTGTTTTTATCACAGCATCTGTCCTATAATACAAAAAAAAGGGACATTAAAACAGACTAACCTCGTTTGGTTTTCATGGCTAGTGTTACATTTCTGTTTTCAAATATTGGATTACCAGGAGTGCCAACAAAAAACATTAAAAACTATGTTAAAAGAGTAGTTTACTCCAAAATTAAAATTCTGTTATTTGGGTGAAAATACATCCTCTTTTTCCCAGACATATCCTGGCTGGGATATCCAAATTGCCTGAAATGTTCGGTTTTGTTTTCCTACTGTTTCAATACTTAAAGGTAATGACTGAAAAGTAGTTTGACCAACAGCATGCAGGCATTGTACGTAATCGACCAATCGTGGTGCGCCAGAAGGTGGCATCCACAGAGATTGGTCTAAGCAATGCAAAATATGAGGACTCTAGAGAGACCATAAGTAGGCAAACAAAAACCAAACCTGGACATTTTAGGCCATTTAGAAAAAAAAGGATGTTTGGTCAATATAATTATTAAATACTCAAGACTTAAGATTTTGTTCTGTTCTACATGCAAAGTAAACAATGACAGTTTTAATGACAGAAATGGCCTGGTTCAGTTTGGTGTCTGTGAGGAACTTATTTGCATGATATTCCCATTGTCTGTCTCTTTCCAGCTGATGGTGTTGCTCTGGGTGCAGCTGCGGCCTCATCGCAGGTGTCTGTGCAGGTTGTTGTGTTTTTTGCTGTCATTTTGCATAAGGTGAGATTGCTCATTTTTTTCTTATTTATCTGTACTGTCACTGCTGAGTCATTCTGTATTAAGTAGCTCATATAGTAAAGCATTTGCAAGGTCATGGTTTTGACTCTCATGGAATGCATTAACTCAGTGGTTCGCAAACCTTTGCATGCCTTTGTTGCAAACTGTAGTGCAATTACAGTTAGTGACCAATTGCTTTCCTTTATTCAACACAAATTCACTTTTGTCCTCTCTCTCTCTCTATAGGCTCCAGCGGCGTTTGGTCTTGTGTCTTTCCTCATGCACGCAGGTCTGGAGAGGAAGACTATTCAGAAGCATTTACTGGCATTTTCTGCTGCTGCGCCGCTGATGGCCATCAGCACTTATTTCATCCTGAGTGCAGTAAGAAACCTCAGTTTCTCTTATTTGAAATTTGAAACTGTAGTCCCAGTAGTCTAGCAAGCAAACATCAAAATATGCACACAATGCAGTGTCGTTTTAGTATGTTTTTAGTAGATTTCATTCATATTTTGAATTTGCTTTTATTTTTATATTGTCAGTTTAAATTGTGCATTTATTTTTTTTAATACAAGTTTGTATTTAGCTTTATTTAATTTTTTTCTTTTCAGTTTAGTTATTTTAGTTAGTTCAACTTACTTTTTGGGGAAGTCGTGGCCTAATGGTTAGAGAGTCTGTGTTCACTGCTGTGTGTGTGCACTTAGGATGGGTTAAATGCAGAGCACTAATTCCTAGTATGGGTCACCATACTTGGCCACGTCACTTTCACTTTTCACATCACTTTACGTTTTTTCCCGTTAGTTGCCAACTTTTCAACTTAAAAGTTTTTTTTATAGTTCTTCAGATTTATTTTAATGCAACATGAAGATGCAACATATAAAAGATGCTTTTCAATTTGTCTTTTTTTTTTTGATGGCACAATGACATCAGACCCTTTTGAGATCAGGGGCCAGTTGCATAAACATACCTATTTTGTTAAACCAGTGTTTCTTTTCTTTGCAGTATCATAACATTTTGATGACTAACTTGTAAGACTAGTCTAAGCAGTTTATGCAACTGGCATTTTTACCATGGAACCAACATGTTATTTTTGGACTGTGGAGAGAGATTTTTTTTCTGAACATTACAGTACGTCTGCATAATACATCCAAACATTTACTTCAGACGAGCAATTAAAAATATGACTGTTTTAACATTTTCCATTTAATTCTTCTGTTTTTTGGAATGATCTAAAATAAGAAATAAATATCTTTGCAGTCTAATGGCTCTTCTCAGAACCGCCTGAGCATTACAGGCATTGGCATGCTGTTCTCAGCTGGGACTTTCTTATATGTGGCCACGGTTCATGTTCTGCCAGAAATCAACAGCAGAGGGCATCAGCGCTCCACTCACGTCCACCATCAGACAGGAACCGGAGGCGGAGCCTACCAGCAGCAGGGCGGTCTGGGCATCACAGAGAGCCTGACTCTCATCCTGGGGGCTGGACTTCCTGTGCTGTTGGCCCTCGGCCTACCAGATGATTAATCTGTAAAAACAGTCTCCCAGCATAACAGGACCGGTGATGTGTAATATTTCATTTGAAAATGTTTATATATTTTTTTTTATTAAGACTTGAGAATGCTCTCTGTGAGTTTTATCATGATTAGTGTTATGAAACTCCCCACATTTTCTGTTTAACTATTATACAGTTTTGATTAATTGTTTTATTAGCTGAGAAACAAAATAAAAGCCTGTGGTGTTTATGTGCAGTTGGAATTTTGCATCTGTGCATTGTCAAGGACATAAAAGATTGTGATATTTTATATTCTTATATGTAGAATAGACTCCAATTTTATTTTGCCCTAGAAATTAAGTAATTCTCACTGCCATAAAGTTGCAAGCTTAAGTGCAATACAGTGCTCTTTTTCAAAAAAAAAATTTGAAAATGTTATTTGTTTTAACTTTTGTATTAAACCAAGAATGCCTTGTATTAATATAAACCAATGTTTATTTTGAAATAATACATGCACATTAAGATGGCATGACAATCTCTCTGGTACGTGACAATCTATTCAAAGCCATAAAAGCTGCTGTTTTGTGTGCATTTTTGTGTTTTGCAGATCACTTGACAAAAAAATCACTTGACCTTAAGATGTTTCTTAATGTATCTGCTGCTGCTGATATTTTATTATTTATTTATATTTATATTTAGCTTTTAGTCATATAAATAAATAAATACTGAACGGAACAAATCAGTCTCAGATTTGCAAAATAAAATCCATATAAAAAAATTATATAAAAGTGAGAAATACTGTAAAACGCCTCAAAATGTATTGCTTAATAAAACCTTCACATTACATAATCACATTATTTGTTCAAATAAATGTCAATAAAAAATACATGTGCAGTCTAAAAGCTTATTAATTGCCTGATAAATACATTTTACCAGCACTGTAAACACCTCATTTGAATGAACTGGTTCTCTGTTGCCTAAGCTGCATTTACATTTGAACGTGACTATGAAGTTGTTTTATACTCCTCTGTCTTTTGTTTGGCTCCATTAATACTATTATAATTAGCCTATTATAATTTTCTAATTAACTTTTCCTCAGACTAATTTAGTTCTACACTATTCATAGTTCCAGGTGGCCCAGTTGAGCTCGGTTTCTCGTGCCATCCGGTCAAAGGTGCGACGGGACGTCTGCTCACTCACCCTCTCCCGCATGTAGCAGGAGGCGTGAGCCACCTTCCGGCTCCGCTCCTGGGCCTCGGCCCTCTCTTTCTGCAGCTTCTCCCTGCGCTGTTCAGCCTTGCATCTCTCCTCCCACTGCGCTTTCTCCTCCTCCAGGACTCTTTCTCGTAGTCTGTGATGGCTGAGCTTCTTCTCCTGGTTTTCTCGTCTGACGCCTTGAGCTCTTCGCCGCCGTTGCTCCTGCGCCTGCATCACTGCACGCTCCGTCTGCAGCTGGCAACCTTGCACCCACATTTGCTTCTGCTCCATCCTATCCCTGTTCTCCCTCCTCGCCCGCTGCTGCGCCATCCGCATCTGCACCTCCTCTGCTGCACGCGATCGCATTTCCTGCACCCGCGCCTCTAGAAGCAGTGCATGGTTCTCCTTGGAACATTGCAGCTTCTGCTCCAGTCCTTTCCGCTTGAGCTCCTTCTCTGCACGCTCCTGCTCCTTGACCTCCTTTTTCAGGAGGTGTTTGAGTAGCTCCCTCTGGTTCGATTGCTTGAGTCTCCTCCTTTCTCTCTTCTCCTGCATTCGCTTGCTCCTCATTGCGTGGTGTTCTTTTTACCTGCGCCTCCTGCAGCTCCTTCTCTCGCTGCGCCTCCTCAACGCGCTCATTCTCCCGCACGAGCCTCTCCTGGTAGCGTTTGTGCTCTTTTGCATCCCTGCTCGCCACATCAAGCTTGAACCTGCGTCGAGCTTGTTGCTCCTCGGCGAGCCTCCTCCAGCGCTCCTCCTGCCAAAGCGCCTCCCGCTCGCGCTGCTCCGCAAGCATCGCCTCCTCTTCCTCTCGCAACCTCCTCCACTCCTCCAAGTCCTCCTGCCAGCGGCGAATATGTTGCAGAAGTTCTTTGCGCTGCTTTCGCTCCTCCTCGCGCCTGTGCTCCTCCTCGCGATGTTGCTCCTCAAACATGCTCTGGCATAAACGAAACTGCTCCTCTTCGTGCTTGGCCAGCATCAATGCAGCAATCTTGCGATCTTTTTCTGGGACGGCGATGCTTAGTTTGCGACTGATCTCTTGCAAGAGGCTCTTCTTCAGCCGACGCTCCATCGCAGGAGAACGTCTGAGGTCGGCCAGGCTGAAACTGTAGGGAAACTTCTGACCGCATGCGGTCGGGAACCCATCGGGAGATCGAAATCGCAGACTTTGAATTATTATTTGTGAACCGTGTCTCAGACATTGGGCTTTGGAATCGGTGCTTTGACTCTCAGCTGTTTGCTCCAGGACGGTTTCCAGGGCTGTGAATGGTTTTACAGATGACTTTCTATTCCAGCCCTCTTGTATGATCCACTCTCTCTCCTCTCGACACAAGCGCAGTTATTCTCTTCTTCCTTTCTCGTACTCCTCATATAATGCAGTCACCTCCTCCAGAGAGGACTTCTGGTTTTCATCAATAAAGTCTGTGAGGGATCGGAACAGCAAATCAACAGGTTTCACTCCCAATCTTGCACAGGCTTCAAGTGAACGTGGGCTTGTCAGAACATATCTGCTGTCTTCAGCTTCAGGAGAGTTGAAATTGTTTAAATCTAAATGCAGGAGAGGTGAAATTGATCTAATATGCTCCATTAATAACTGTGGTCAACCTACTTCATGCATTTGATCGAGAATACAGCTGGTTTACAAATCCGTCATATCTAGTTTTATATGTAGAAACGTTTTGTAATACGTATTCGCGCCTGATGCCGAGTTCAGACTACACAATATTTTTGTCGGTCACAATAGAACATGCTAGTCTTTCTGTCGTGATGCATCGCAGACGCGGAATCGGTTGTCGTCCACTATGACACACTACACGTGCTGAAACGATCGTTTACGAATCCCCACGACACCCTACGTCAAGCAAATCGTGGCAAAATCGGGCTAAAATAGTGTAGTCTGAACCGGGCTTTAATCTGCTCTTCAAAACCTCGAACGCTTCTCTGGTTGCCATAGCAGCGCAGCAACGTCACAGGAACAGCTTCAATTCTTTTAAGCTCATGGAAATAATTCAAATTCAAAACAGCGCCATCTAGCGATCAGGCGACGGTATTTTTGCCACGACATTTAGCACTAGCACACTTTTCAAAGCAAAGCACTTTAAAAATGTTTGTTTGGTTAATTGGAAATATTAAAACAATATATATAATGTTGAAATTGAAGACAAAAATATAAAAGTATTGTGAATCGTTCATAGTTAGAGTTAATGATCTACACGTGGTTCCTCTACTAGGTCACCTGTGTGAACTTGAGGAGAAATAACTTCAAATATAACCAATAAAACTTAAAATCAAATATCATTGAGCCATTGAGGTAGTGAAAAGATCCTGGAGCATTTGTTTGCATGACATTTTCTTTGATATTTTGCCATTTTCACTCTTTTCATATATAAAATTGACATTAAACCGTTTTCTCATGTGACTAAAACAGAAATGTATGAATAATATTAATCAGTGTTAACTAACAGTTTTCATCATTTTAATGCCCTTGTTTCATGGCAATGACCCCAGTTAACTATAACCATAGGAAGTATGGTATTTTTATCATGAAAATCAGCCTTTGTAAATAGGTAACAATTGGTGGATGTAACATTTAAAAGTTGCATCAAACAAGTCAAGGGGTCATATGATGCGATTTCAATTCAGAACACTTCAACCCAAATATTCAGATGTGTGCAGCACATTTTAATGTACAGTATGTGGAAAATAATGTGTTTTTTTAACCTTAAACCGCATAAACACATTTCATTACACCAAATACACAAAATAATGTTCTTTTTAGCAACGTCATATGACCCCTTTAATGAAAAGTTTCTTGGGTTTGCCACAGGAATGACGGCACTAATCAAGCAAACTTCCTGTAATTACAAACTGTTTTTACTGAAACGCTCCATTACGAGACACTGACAGACAAGCTGTTGAGTCTCTGGTGCAGCTCACGTACTGAACAGACACGATCACGCAGTTACAAACAGAAATTTGTTTATTTCCATCCACAGTCCCACCCGACCACACATTTCAATTTTGCCAATTTTTTGGAAAACACCTCATTCAAAAGACACCAAAGCAAGTTGTGCATTTACATGATGTTAGAATGTGTCGTCATACATGCTGCATTAAACAAATTAATAAAAAAGCTGTTAGAAAAAAACAAATAATAAGGTCAAATGTAACACTTTTAGGCCTTCATTTAAAATGAGAAACTTCAGCCATTGCTGACAAAATGTACTAAGGCCAATATTTGAAAGCAAGTTCAAATCAAATACATGCAGCTGACAAAATAAACAGCAGACATCTGAATGGATCTTATGATTCAAAATGCCACTATAAACTCAAATTGGGGCCCTTTAATGGTGTGATACAGTACGATTTATCTAGAACCACTGCAAAATTAGTTCCTTGTTTTGTTTTCAGTACAAATATCAAAACATTCTTAAATGAAGAGACATTTACTTAAAGATGACTTAAGATGTTAAAATTAGTTGAGTTTATGCTTAAAACAAGTAAAAATGTCTGTCAATAATGCAAGAAAAATAAGCTTAATTCAAAAGGGAAAACCAAATGATTTATTTTTTTCTCGTTTTAAGCATAAACTCACTTAATTTTGATGTATTTTTCAGAAAACAAGATTTTATGTCATCAAAAAGTCATTTTGAATTTTTAGACATTTGCAAAGGGAAAAAAAAAAAGACGAAAATAATTTTTGCAGTGACCTACTGCCCTAATAGCTGCATGTCTCTGCCATTACTAAACGAAGCTAAAACAGGACCATTAAAACTGTTAATATCTACAAAAACATTAAAAGTAACTAAAACAGAAAGGGGTTAACTTGAACTATACATTATTGCTAAATACTGAATTGGCACATTTTACAAAAAGTATACAAAAAAAATGCAGATAGATTTGGCTCTTTTTTTTACCTGATGATGATGCTCATAACATCATGATGTTGATGAAGATGGTCCCTCTTTGAATCCCTGTGTGAATACTGTCTATTCCAGTTCCACTTCTTCAAGAAAACACAAGAGGGACAAACAGGCAAGCGGATACATGTGCAGTATGAAAACATTCTCTCTGGCTCTGTGTATATCTGGGGTTAAAGTTCCTCTTCTTCATCATACGGAGAACTAGGCCACGGTTCTAGATCATGGCCCGGAAAGCGAAGGATAACGCGGCTCCCACAGCCAAGCCAAGAGAGAGGAAGAAGGCCATGATGGCCCCTGCGGTCTCCGCTTCATGTTGGGACACTTTCCTGTGGGACGAACACAAAACATTAGAGGGCATGAAGAGCTTTGACTCAACTGTTAGATGAACATCATCATGCCAGTGTTTACTGAACAGATTCAACTTGTATTGCTCTGTCTGAGACTGAGATTAGGTCTATTTTCCGCACGCATGTTGATGATATTCTGTACGTACTTTGGTCCGAAGCACATGCAGAGGCTGGCCAGGTATCCGTTGCTGAAGGAGAAGAGGATCATGAAAACGATGTACCAGGCGTCGTGAGAGAACACCACGGGCAGGTAGTGTCTGGGCTGAACGTTACAGAGCACAAAGAGAGGAACGAACACCAAGCGTGCGATGACCAGGATGGGCAGCCAGATGCTGTCTTTACCGGGCTGAACAGAGAACAGAGAGCACATGTCAGAATGTGTCCACAAATATTCATCATCATCATCATCTTCAGAACAAACCAAATCGGAGAAATTTATTACATTTTATTTATCAAGACACCATTCAGTTCATGTAAATACTGTATTAGTGATAGCTAAATATACAAATTTTATATTGAAGTACTAAAATGACTCAAATTCAAAGCTATTGCTAAAGAGAACTATTTCAAATTGTAATTTAAAATGATGAACAACAAAATTATAAAATTACACAATTATATTACTGTGCCCACTTGAGCCAATTAACAGCAAGGTCTTTGTTCTGTCAATTTCAAAATGTATTCATTTTTTTTTTTTTTTTTTATAATGTGCATAACTTAAATTTTTTTTTGTTTGTTTTTTTAGGTTAAACTATATTGTTTGTTTTATTTACTATTTTTATTAAAACTATTAAATGGTTTGCATTGCAGGGAAATAAAATATGAATATTAGATTAAAAATAAAAAGTGAAATAACCTAAGCTCAACTTGAAGTACTAAAAATACTCAAATTCAAAACTGAAATAAAAATAAATTATTGCTAGAGAGAAATATTTAAAATTGTAATTTAAAACAATGAAAAACATAAAATTACACATTAACTGAAGTTAAAAATGAAATTAAAAGCCAACTCAAAGTGAATTACTAAACACTGAAAATAATGTTGAATTAAATGTAACATTTATTATTAATATATAATTAATATTATTTAAAATGTATTTAATATTTATTTAAATAATATTATTTAAATTTAAATATTTATTTATTTAAAATATTGGGTAACACAAAAAAAGGTTGAATTTGTTAACTTAGTTAAAACTAGCTTTTTTTAAACATTTACCAAGTTATTGTTAATCTCAACATTTATTAAGGCAAGGCAAGGCATAATATAAATAATGCCATAATATAAAATATGCATTTTTATAATAATGTCATAGTTTTAGATTATATTATCATTATCTCAACTACCTAGGTCCATCAGGACCGCTTCGGCCATTATCAAACCCATGCTGGTCAACCACTGCAATCCGTCTGCTTAAGCAGTGCATGAGGAAGACTGAAGAGCAGGCCTTCATCATTCAGTGCATTCTGAGGTCATGCGAGTGTCCCTGTGAAAGTGCTTTTTCTCCTAAAATACTCCAAACCCATGACAACACAATCTAAATCTGGCAAATTTACAGCTACTGCCTGCACGAGACATCTTAAATTAATTTACTACATGCTGATCTACAGCAGTCATAGTTTCTCCCATGTTGCTCAGCTCTTGCCCTACCAATGCACACTTATTTCATTCGCTCATTTTGAACATTTACAGACTCGAGAGAAACAGGTGTTGGATTGAGTGTGGTAATAGCGGACATGAGCTCGTGTTATTAAAGACAGAGCGATGGGATCTGCTCCACTGAGGTTTTCCTTGAGAACTTCATCAGTTTTCCCTGTAAGTGAGTTTGATGTTTTATAGAGGAAGTTACAAAGCAGGCTGAATTCCGTGTAAAAGTTCTCTGTGTTGACTTACATTTGCAAATCGTGAGAGGAACTGAGCTCAAATCAGATCAACTCTTGTTCAGACCATACAAACATAATTATCAAACAAACCAGCGATGACTAAACTGACACTTCCCTAAGCACCAAAGACATGAACGCATAGTTGTTGAGAGCTGATTTAGCAACAACATTCACAACCATGACAATATCTGATTATTAATACACAAATACATAAAAGCCTTGATGTGTACTATATTTGTATTATAATAAATAACACCCTTCATATCATCTATATCTGTATTATTATAAATTATATGTCTTGATATCTCCTATTTGTATTATGATAATCTATATTTGTATTATAATGATAAATAAAAGCTTTGATAATAATACTATTTGTATCATGATAAATAAAAATATTAGGGCTGTCAGTCGATTAAAATTAATTAATTTTAAATTAAAAATGAATCGAATTAATCGCAAACTAAATTTGGCTGTGAAAATACCCCCAAAAGATCATTTAAAGCTATTATTGTGTTAAATGTTTAGGCTACAGCAGCCTAACATAAAGTATGGAACATAAAAGAAGATCATTTTTAGAAACATCTCAGTATTTTTTGTTCATGCAATGACAGTCACTAGTGACCAAAACAGCTTAGTTACCAAGTATTCAAAATACCTTCTTTTATGTTGTGCTAAAGAAAGCAAGTCATTCAGGTCTGAAACAACATGAGGGTGAGTAAATGATGACAGTTTATTTCTTTATTTATTTTTGGTGAACTATCCCTTTAATGTTTTTTTTGTTGTTGTTTTCTTAAGAAATGAAATGATACTCCAAACAAGAAACTAAAACTACCAGCAGGTGGCAGTAAATGTCTTTGTGAGTCGCTTCGTTCAAACGGCTGATTCATTCAGGAATTCAGTAAACGGCTCTCTCTATGAACGGGCTACTGAATCATTGATTCACTCGATTCGTTCAAAATGCGGATTCGTTCAGAAACTAAACACAACAGTTCTGCTGTGGGTTTTTTTTTTTTAGGTAATATTTTCGTTGGCAAAATTGAACAAAAACACACAATATTGTGTTTAAAATATAGCACAATATTACATTCTTATTTACTGAACTGTTGCATAAAATCACATGTGCACTCATGTTCTTCGTGACAAAAACAGTACTCCTGTGATAGCTCTAGCTGCTCCTGTGATATATTACTTATCATATGATATAAATATGAGACAAAAACTCATACAGGGGCATTTTTTGTTGCCCCAATATTTTGAATTTTAGGGCATAAGTGCATTAATGGAGTTGTTACCCTGCATCATATTTGTCAACAGTCAACTGTATGAAATGTAAGATGACGTACAGGTCTGGGGCAGGGGGCAGTAAAATATTTTAATCGCGTTATTTTTTCATAACTAATCAAGTTAACTCGTTAAACTGACAGCCCTAAAAATATATATTTGTATTATGATGATAACTAAAAATCCTTCATATTTACTATATTTGTATTATGACAAACAAGTCTTCACATCTAAGAAACTAAAACTACCAGCAGGTGGCGGTAAATGACTTTATGAGTCGATTCGTTCAAACGGCTGATTCATTCAAGAATTCAGTAAACGGCTCTCTCTATGAACGGGCTACTGAATCATTGATTCACTCGATTCGTTCAAAACGCGGATTCATTCAGAAACTAAACAACAGTTCTGCTGGGGGTTTTTTTTTTTAGGTAATATTTTCGTTGGCAAAATTGAACAAAAACACACAATATTGTGTTTAAAATATAGCACAATATTACATTCTTATTTACTGAACTGTTGCATAAAATCACATGTGCACTCATGTTCTTCGTGACAAAAACAGTACTCCTGTGATAGCTCTAGCTGCTCCTGTGATATATTACTTATCATATGATATAAATATGAGACAAAAACTCATACAGGGGCATTTTTTGTTGCCCCAATATTTTGAATTTTAGGGCATAAGTGCATTAATGGAGTTGTTACCCTGCATCATATTTGTCAACAGTCAACTGTATGAAATGTAAGATGACGTACAGGTCTGGGGCAGGGGGCAGTAAAATATTTTAATCGCGTTATTTTTTCATAACTAATCAAGTTAACTCGTTAAACTGACAGCCCTAAAAATATATATTTGTATTATGATGATAACTAAAAATCCTTCATATTTACTATATTTGTATTATGACAAACAAGTCTTCACATCTACTGTATTTGTATTATGATAAATAAATAAATATAATCCATATCTACCATTTGTATTATGATCAATAAAATCTATATTTGTATTGATAAGTAAATAAAAATCCTTCATATCTACTATTTGTATTATGACAGATAGTAAGAAATAAATACAATCCTTGATATCTACTATAAATAAAAATAAAACCATTGATATCTACTGTATTTGTATTATGAAAAATAAAATCCTTGATATCTAATATAAATAAAATCTTTGATATATACTATAAATAAAAATAAAACCATTGATATCTACTATAAATAAATAAAATCAATAAATCCAATCTAAACGAGATAGAACAAACAAGTGAATAATCTGTTCAAACTGATTTACAGAGAGTAAAGATTTGATTTTTGATAAACGCCGTAAGTGGAAGAAACTTGATTTGACCACTGCACTAATTTGTTTCTCAAAACCCAGGTTGCAATCAAAAAGAACACCAAGATTTTTAGCACTGGGTGTAAAGTAGGAAGAGAAGTGACCAAAATGAAGCGCCCAGTCTTCATATGACTTTAAAGGTGAAAATTTGACTTTTCCAGGTTTTAAGTGCTATAATCAGGTCCCTGGTGCATCTACCAACCAAGGAAACGTGAAAAAGATGAACCCAGTAACTTTGTTTTGGGAAGCCTTTTTCTGCAAGCGTCTGAAAAAACCAGCGCCTCTGATTTCGCTCCCTTGGTGACGTGGCAAAGGGATCTCATTATAATATTACCGCCCCTTAATCTGTAAGTTTACACCCAAGGCGCCATCATTTGTTTTCGCAAGCAACAACGGTGTACCGGCTCTAATGCCATGATGAAAGTTTGAGCAAAACGTGCTAACTGTTCTGTCTTTGGCTGCACAGACGAGCACAGAACACTGTTTAGAGTCCCAGCCTCAGAGGAGACA
>NW_015557379.1:897036-897545 GCF_001515605.1 Sinocyclocheilus anshuiensis | reverse complement strand
CATTCTGGGGACACCAGAGACTTATATTACATATTGTAAAAAGGGGCATAATATGTCTCCTTTAAACAAAACAAAATGATTTCGGTTTTGTTCTCGTTTAACACGATTCTGCTTTAACCATATTTGTAATTCATTTAGACAAATCCAACAGAGGTCCTAAGAATTCTTTAATTTTATGCTGCAGGGGAAAATATCATAGTATATATCAAAGTATCATCCGCGTATAGGTGGAAGGACACTCCATATTTCTCAAAGACAGTGGTGGACGAAGTACACAAATCACTTTGCAATGATTTGTATCGTGAAAAGCGCTGTACAAATAAACTTGACTTGACTTGAAACTTGACTTGTCTGTGGTGTAAAAACACCCCTGGTCAAATGCCCCCAGAAGGCATCACTTCCCACTTTGATATTTACTGTAGTTACCATGTTCTGCACATCACATCCTTTATTTTCCCCCAGATGTAATCTATCTAGGTGGTTGAATACAAATATTTGGACTTATATCT
>NW_015557379.1:891319-897026 GCF_001515605.1 Sinocyclocheilus anshuiensis | reverse complement strand
GTTGATCCAGATACATAGTAACTTAGGCTATGTGTGCTGACAAACAATATAAAAACAGACGTCACACAGGGCTAAATGCATAGCATTTTAGAAAAACTGCTAACGTTACAGCAGTGGGGAAGATGAACGTGCAGGAGTTCTTTTATTTAATCGGTGTTATTTAATGTTTTTTTTACCTAAAACATAGAGACTCTGATGTTAATGTGTCTGCATTCAAGCATTTCAGTGGACATCTCCCGGTTCTTACTTGTGAATTCAGTTCACTGGAGACTCGCACTAAACGGATCATTTGAATCAGTGAGTTGTTGACTTGAGAACAACTGCAATCGGATCATTCCAATTCGTGAATGTATCGTTTGGTGCGATTTGCGAACCGACAGCGGGGAAGATGAACGTGCATGAGTTATTTTATTTTATCTGTGTTATTTTAATGTTTTTTGACCTAAAACATAGAGACTCTGATGTTAATGTGTCTGCATTCAAGCATTTCAGTGGGCTTAAACAGATCACCCTTTACAGCAGATTTAGTTCGCAAACAACTGACAGCTTTGACCTAAATATGATTTTCAGTTACAATAATTAATACTAAAATTCGACATTAGTAACTTACTTTTAACAGCATCAGACATGCGCGCTCACAAGATCTCCCAGTTCTTACTTGTGAATTCAGTTCACTGGTGACTCGCACTAAACGGTTAATTTGAATCAGCGAGTTGTCGACTCGAGAACAGCTGCAATCGGATCATTCCAATTCGTGAATGTATCGTTTGGACCGATTTGCGAACCGATTTAATGGGTTCATTGAAAAGAATCAGTTTGTTCATGAATCAGACACCGCTTCTGCGTCTCGGAGCACGTGATACATTATAGGGAGTAACGATTAGTTTTAAGAAATGTAGTGAAGTAAAAAGTATGATCTTATGCTTTGGAATGTAGTGAATACAAGTAAACGAAGTAAAACTACTTCGTTACTGTCCACCACTGCTCAAAGATAGCACCCATTGGTAGCATAAATATAGAAAATAAAACTGGGGCAAGAATTGAGCCCTGTGGCACCCCACAAGCAAGTGGGTGTGAGGACGAACTATGTTGACCAATGGAAACACTAAAACTTCTGTTTGTTAAAAAAGATTGAAACCATTTCAACACCTATCAATCAGTTATTCAACCAACCATAAAAGTATGATACGAATAGTCATGAAAATAGTTAGGTACAAGAAACAGACTGAAATTGCATGAATGAAACTGAAGGGCTGCAACAAAGGGCAAGATTTTTGGTGAAAAACATTTCAGTCTGTTCCGCACACAAAGCCATCATGTGACTTCAGAAGACCACTTCTGGACCACTTTTAATGGTGCTTTTTGTCCTTTTTTGAGCTTGACCGCCTGTGGTCACTGTATGGAAACAGCAACTTGTTCCACATAATAAATGAAGTCACATGAGTTCAGAACAACAGCGTTTTCATTTTTGGCTGAACTGCTCTTTCAAATGATGTAGGATTTTCCAGAGAAACTTTCCAACGGGGTTTTCCCTGCTCTGCTCTTTGTAGCTCGATTCTGTTCAGCAAGATCACACTTTAACAGGAATTCCACGAAAACCCAGGAGGGGACGGTCAAATACAAAAAGCAAATGCTTCGTCTGATTCAAGCGCTAATAAAGCATTTGCAGCACGTGTTTGAAGAGTCTGCGTCTGAGCCAGATTATCACACACACATACGTACCCACATACAAACAGCAGTCAGGCTCCTGCCGGCCCAGTCCATTAAGTTGAACAGGAGGAAGCAGGACACCGGGATGAAATAAGTATCTGTGAAAGAGACGGAGCAGTTGTGACACGACTGCTCTCAGTGGCAGAGAATACGAATAGGAACATCGATATAGTGACGTGCAAACACACTCACTCCAACCGTTCCCCTCTTCAACAACAGTGGTCTTGACATCAACAGTGACAGCTGGGAAGACGCCAATGGTGATGGTGAAAACAAAGCACACGGAAAGAGCCATCACCCAGATCTAAGACAGAGAGCAGACAGTACAAGTGTTATTAGAGACAGACGTCCTGCTCTTGAAAGGCTTTATTATGCATCACTATTTTTGTTGGTTATGTGGGCAGCTGGTTGGAGTTGATACCTGTTTGAAGATGCCAAACACTGACACGGCGGGTCTGCTCTCTTCATCAGTCAGGCTCAGGACCGGCCTCTTCTCTGCATGACCTTCTACAAGCCAAGAACACAAAAACAAGTTTCTCTTTACAGGGAAACACAGATGATACGAGTCAGACACAACACCATACTTGTCATTTAGCAGCAAAAAAAGTCTTTAAGCAGCATGAATAAAACAAAATACAAGAAAATAAAATATTTTAACACATAAATCGCTGTTAAAGCTTTTAAGACAAAACTCTCTAAATATAAAGTCTAAATATTTAAGGTACAGTCAATATTAATGTAAAATAAGATCAAATAAGATCAAATGTAAAATAAGATAAAAAACTCTGTGAATGCATTTAAAAAATAAATCAGTTTTTTTAAGAGCACTAGTGTCCCAAAATCAAAATATTTAGCGGTACGGTCAAAATTGTAAAATTACAAAATTCTAAAGTACAATAAAAATAAAAAAAAGATCTAAATTGAAATTTCAAAAAAGTGTTTTTATAATTACACAATTGAAAATTAAAATAATTATCAAATGTAAAATAAGATAAAAAACTCTGTGAATGCATTTAAAAAATAAATCAGTTTTTTTAAGAGCACTAGTGTCCCAAAGTCAAAATATTTAGCGGTATGGTCAAAATTGTAAAATTACAAAATTCTAAAGTACAATAAAAATAAAAAAAAAGATATAAATTGAAATTTAAAAAAAAATGTTTTTAACTCATTTAGACAGGACTCTGCAGTTTTTAGATGCACTAGTGTTCCTACGTTAAAATATTTAGGAGGTCAAATAAAATCATCTGAAGCACAAATAAATTATCTCAAAATCTTGACGAGATATGTCTGTATGTTGTCTGAATATCAATTCAGTTTCTTGAGGATTGGTAACCTTCAGAAGGCACCATCTCTATGACCTGATTTATACTGTATTCACAAACTTTGCAATATTAGAACTTCTGCATGTTTTCTCTGTTAGCTTGTGTGATATGAAATAAAATGAAAAGCAGCCATTCACAGTGTGAAACCTAACCTGTCTACAAGGTTGGATGCATTGCTAACTGTGTTTTTTATTCCAGTGCTCTTATATATTTATTCACGAGCAGCATTAGATGACATCAGATGTTTAGAGAAGCATTTTTGATAAACGCTGGACATTACCTGGCTTCAGCAAATCCATCTTGTTTTCCTCATCAGAGCTGGATCGGGAGCCATTGCTCTCAGAATAATACTGGAAAAACTCCTGCAGAACAAATACTTTTAGTTTTTAACATGTAAACATCACAACATAATTCTCAGCATTGATTAGTGGAAATGAAACGCAGATGTGAGTTTACATCATACCATTTTAGGCAGAGCGAAGTAAGAAACGATGGCCAGGAGAATAACCACACAGGCAGTGATGAAGTAACCGAACGCACTGTCCTGTAACGCTGAGCCCGCTGGAAAAGACAAGAACACCTGCAACTAAACAGTCATTTCTGTGGCTTCAAAACACAGATTTAGCAATTTAGAAGTACTCATGGAAGTCAGTGTAGAAATGTTTTAGTGACATAAACACACATTATCACTTATCAACTACGTGTTTGAATTTACTTTGAATTTGTCCAGTCAGTGCAATTTCAGTGTTTATATACTATTACTGTATTAATATTTTTTATTTTCAGTTTCCATTTTAATGTTAGTAATTTGATGTGCATTTGTAAGTTTTATTAGTTTTAGTTAAAAAAAAATATTTTGCCTTATATTTTGCTTATTTCAGCTTTAGTACTTCAATTTATGCTTATTTTACTTCATTTAGTTCCCAAGGTAATATTTCCAATTTTCATTTAGGTTCATGTTCAAGACAAGATAAAAAAAAATATATAGATTATTTTTAATTTCAGCTTTAAACCTATTTGGATCTACTTTGAATCTTTTGGTTCAGTGTTATTTTAGCATTATTTATAACCTATAGTATTTATTAATATTTTAAATTTTAATATTACTTTCAGTAAAATTGTTATGCGTGTTTGTCCTTTATATTAATTTTATAAAGAATATTTCTATTTAGCTTTTTTTCTTCCAAATTTAATTTTAGTGCTTCAATTTATTTTATTTAAGTTAGCTGCCAAGGCAAGATCCCTCGACTTTTTTTCAGTTTAAGTTTTTTATCTTATATTAATTGTTATTTTTATTTCAGCTTTAAACATCTACTTTGAATCAGTTTTGTCTAGTGTTAAGTATTATTTATACCCTATTATAATATTTATTAATATTTTAATTGTTTTGTGTTTCAGTAAAATTGTTGTGCGTTGTAGCTTTTTTAATATTTCTATTTAGCTTTAATTTCATTTGATTTTATTTCAGCTTTTTTCAATTGACGAAGCTATCTTTATTAGTTGTAGCTAACAATAACAAAGCTGGTTTGGAATTTTCCACATTCCGGTTCCTCCGATTTGGAAAAGAAGAAAATAAAGAGAATGGCAAAAGATGAACACATACAGGCGAGCGCACAGATCATGGAGAAGGCTGCAAACGTCCCTGCCAGGCCTTGTCCGCTCATGATGGGCGTGGTGTAGGACGCTGGGAGCATCCCAGCCAAACCAAACAGACTCCCTTGCAGAATCGCCCCGAACGCTGCAGAAAGAGACAACGAAGTAGAAAACGATGGTTAAGATTAGAGATAAATGCACACAGAAACACGTAAAGGTCGTGATAACACATTTCTGAGAGTTCACTGCTGTACGATCTCCTCTTTCAAGTAGGACCTTCCCCAGCTTGATTCTCCAAACATGCTGTGTATTAATATCAGCATCAAAGGATGTGTGTGAACTCGAGCCATCTTTTACTCATTATGAACTCCAAACACAAACCAAACCTTGTGACCTGACCCAGAGGAGAGAAAAACTACAGAGAAGACCATGACACTGAGGTCAAGAGGCCTGGCATAGACACACTGCAGATGACGATGATGATGATGATGATACTCACAGTTGATGCAGATTATTTTGATCATGGTAAACGCAAAGAACGGCAGGGGCTCCATCTCCACCTTCACCAGCACGGCTGTGATGAGAAACACCACTAAAATGACAGACAGACTGCCTGAGATCCTCAGCTTCTGAGGAATCCTGGGAAAAACAACACAAGATCAGCTCTCCAGAGATACTGTTCAGACAGCAGCTAATGAGGAGATCCATGCCAAGTTACACAATACCTCAGCATTTTTATTACAGCTCATTTTCCACATTTTAGAAAAACGGTCAAGTCAACAAAGCTGTTAAATAACACAATGGAAGATGGGAGTGAGTCGTGAGGGATGTGCTTCCTGCACTATTTGCTCCAACTTAGAGGTCTACACGGAGGACCCGAGACCCGAGGACACGGGACCCGACTAAATGGTCAATTAAATGGTCAGCCGGGTCCGGGTCGGGTCCCAATCTATTACTTCAGGTCCCGGGTCTGTTTAACATTGTGTGTAACACCCGAGTCGATCGGACTCGGAGAACACCCGGCCGTTATGAGTCAGTCAGCGCTGTGCGTGTGTTGTTTTGTAACTTTCAACTTGTGAGTC
>NW_015557379.1:870338-891306 GCF_001515605.1 Sinocyclocheilus anshuiensis | reverse complement strand
CGGCCGGGTTCGGGTCCATCTTTCAAATAATTGACGGATTGAAGATAATTGAAGATTTATATACGAGGCAGTATTGTTTAGAGGCAGAATTTATACGGATTGCAAACAGATTTATTTGCAATTAATCTCAAGCCTGTTTGCCATAAACACAATATTGAATTTGCTGTGATATGAATTATATTAAAGTAACTATATTTTTTATTTAATATATCCCCATCATGCATGAGTATGTATATATATTTAATTTTCTTTAAATATAAAGCTTGAGACTGGTTTTGTGCTCCAGGGTCACATATATATATATATACACATATATATACATAAACATATACATAATATATATATACATATATATATTTAAAGTGAACTTGACAGTTTAAAAAATGTATATACATATATATAAATATATATTATATATTTTTTAATTATAATTTTTTTTAATTGCATTCTGTAACCTACTCGTTCTAGAGATCTTTGTTCAAGTTATGATACTGATTTGGATAGTGTTGACAGGGCTCAATGTTAAGAAAATTTTCTACGGTCCCAGTTGTTTATTTTAATACAAACTGTTGTTTTAATAATGAGGAGTAGTCTATATTGAGTTTGGTCTTTATCATCTTAGTCCGTTATGCCACATAAAGCATTTTTGCAGTATGGGAGGAAAACACTACATACACATAGATATATAGTACATTTTATTAATAAACTGTATATCAAATTTGGTCTTTTAATGTCACTGTCTTATGCATTAAGCCATATTAAGTGTTAATGGAAGACTTTGCGCATTGCGTTCATATTCTCAATTCCAAATTATGATTTGTGCGGCCCTTCATATTACTTTAAACGTCATAGAATCGAATTTGCATTTATAAAAGAAAAATGTTACAGGTGCATTTTTATGTTTTTGGCTAATACGAAACATAATCTGAACCAAACAGTCATTGTTGCCGAGTACACTCAATTCACAGGTTGATGCGCTTACAAAATGCATAGTTTAAAAAAAAAAAAACTGCAGAATTGTAGTTCGTATCACAATATTTTAGAGCATATTAATGTGCTTTAATGTCAAGCTAGCTTAAAGCCTTTCTTCAGACATTCTGAATACAACAATCATTAAATGAACCATGAAAAAAATTCTATAAATCTTCAAAACTCAACTTAAGATATTTTTAATGAAACCTGTGAGGTTTCTGTCCCTCCATTAAAAGTCCAATTAACCAAAAAAACAATCATATAAAGCGATCATATTAAACTGCAGAACTCGTATGGTTTCATTTTATTATACCTTTATAACCAATTTATATACCAATTTTTTGGTTTCTAAGTTTTGGGGACAGTACGTATACATGTATTCGGACTTTCACACAAATAGATTTACATTCCCACACACATGTATTCTTTATTCTTAAATACTTATATTCTAACTCATACATGTATTGTCACTGTCACATATTTCACAGTCATATGCATGCATGTCTCATTTTTTTTGCCATCCATTGCTTCCTTTTTAAGCAGGAAGTCACTATTAAAACAGGAAATACATATGCAAGACTTGCTCAGCTCATCCTAACACAACTATTCTATTATGCTATTCAAAGTCATCCTGTTTTCTTTTCCAAGTACAGTTTTTAATTATAATTTTTTTTAATTGCATTCTGTAACCTACTCGTTCTAGAGATCTTTGTTCAAGTTATGATACTGATTTGGATAGTGTTGACAGGGCTCAATGTTAAGAAAATTTTCTACGGTCCCAGTTGTTTATTTTAATACAAACTGTTGTTTTAATAATGAGGAGTAGTCTATATTGAGTTTGGTCTTTATCATCTTAGTCCGTTATGCCACATAAAGCATTTTTGCAGTATGGGAGGAAAACACTACATACACATAGATATATAGTACATTTTATTAATAAACTGTATATCAAATTTGGTCTTTTAATGTCACTGTCTTATGCATTAAGCCATATTAAGTGTTAATGGAAGACTTTGCGCATTGCGTTCATATTCTCAATTCCAAATTATGATTTGTGCGGCCCTTCATATTACTTTAAACGTCATAGAATCGAATTTGCATTTATAAAAGAAAAATGTTACAGGTGCATTTTTATGTTTTTGGCTAATACGAAACATAATCTGAACCAAACAGTCATTGTTGCCGAGTACACTCAATTCACAGGTTGATGCGCTTACAAAATGCATAGTTTAAAAAAACTGCAGAATTGTAGTTCGTATCACAATATTTTAGAGCATATTAATGTGCTTTAATGTCAAGCTAGCTTAAAGCCTTTCTTCAGACATTCTGAATACAACAATCATTAAATGAACCATGAAAAAAATTCTATAAATCTTCAAAACTCAACTTAAGATATTTTTAATGAAACCTGTGAGGTTTCTGTCCCTCCATTAAAAGTCCAATTAACCAAAAAAACAATCATATAAAGCGATCATATTAAACTGCAGAACTCCTATGGTTTCATTTTACTATACCTTTATAACCTTTTTTGGTTTCTAAGTTTTGGGGACAGTAATCTCTCATGTTTCATTAAAAATATCTCAACTTGTGTTTCAAAGATTATACAAAGTCTTATGGGTTGAGAAAGACATGCAGGTGAGTAAATGATGATAAAAATTCAGTAAATTGTGTTCTTTTTTCTGCTACTGATCCTGGTCTTTACTAAATAAACATAAGATTGACATTTAATCATTTTGTACGATAATATAACAATATAGAGCAATAAAAAGCTATATTTACCTGCATAAAAGGTTTTAAACGTAATCCCCAAATAAAAGATGCATTAAAGCAGCACTATGTAACTTTTTCTGTGTTCAAAATTTGCAAAATGTATATAATGAGCGAGTACATCATGAATTCATCTTCCAAATCGCGTTTTTGTCTTATTCCGAATCACTACGGTACTTATAATAATACTTATATTTGGACTATTGTAGCCTGGTCGGGTCATGTGTGCAGTTCTGTTTATTAACCGCTAGAGCGCCAAAAGTTACATAGTGCTGCTTTAAAAGCAATATTCATTGTATATTGTCAAAACCCTTTGGGGAGGATGGGTACTCCGAATCCAATAGAGTTCACAATGTGCCATTGAAGTTTGTCATTAACGGTGGTTTCAACGAGACAATTGTTACCATGGTAGCAGTCATGAAGAAATTCCATGGTAGCAGAGTTCCCAGGCCCAGAATGAAGAATATGATCCATACAGCATTATACCTGGAAGACATGTCACATTATTCACATTCAGTTTCATTATTGATCATTTGTTTCATATGAGAAAGTTGCGCTCAAACATTTACCTGTCTCGTGGAGCGTTGGCGGCTGTCATTGTGTCTGTCTGACGGATCTGTCACTGATTCAGAATCTGGCATCAAATCTGAAATCACATGGAGACAGCCTTAATTCAGTGATAATGAAGCACAACGCCACAGACAAATATAAACGCCCCAATAAACGCATTATAATGAAATGTTCAGCTTGAAAAGTATGCTTGTGCTGCGTTTCTGCTTTGATATACTAATGATATTTAGACATTTTTAAGAAGGACTAAATATCCAAATACTTACCATTTCGTTTAAAAAATATGATTCTGTTAATGGATATTCTGGCAGCACCAACACAAACATACTGTAATATCTAAATGAATGTCTAAATTTTCACTTCAGTGTCATTTTTCCATGTGCTTCCAATTAGCTTAAATCTCTAAAACAATATTTTGAATATATCATATATTCTGCTTAAAGGCACAGAGTTCAAAAAACAACAAAAAATTAATTTCCTGAGCTCAAGCGACATTGTCTGGATTTGAGAAAAATCTCCAACCCTCAAGGAACGAATCACAAAATCCTCTGCACTCAACAAAGGGCAAAATATAGATTAATCCTGCAATTCTTTGAGAATATAAATAAACGAAGAATGAGAAACTAATGAACTCCAGGACGGACCAACCTCAGTGTTTCTACTTGCTGTTTTCTACTTTAATTTTTTAATGTGTTTGTATGGCACTTTTTACAGTTTAAGTCTTGGAAATGGATTCTGTTGCTCTTAAATGACGTGCTTCAGCAACTTGTTTCAGATAAACTAAGACGATAGATAATGAGAGAGTGTGATGTCGGTTTCTACCATCTCCATAGACCATAATAAAGCTTTCTGTATGTACTACTCTGCTTAAATTATGTTGTTTTTGGTGCATAAACAAAGATGGATGCCTTATTGATGACAACCTTGAAGACATGCTTGAAACTGATGCATCATCCTCCTCCAAAAAGCATACTTTCAGCAGTCACATAAACAAACTTCCTGATCTTTCTGTACACACAGTGCACACTGAAGTACTTTTTATTCAAACAGCTGTCATGATCTACAAAACAGACCTCTTAGTGAAGAGATTTATTGGCTGACAGGAGGTCAAAACATGGGACGCCATGTAATCAACCATTTTTTATGCTGTTTTATTGCATGTTAAAACATTCTTCATGGAGAGAATATTCATTTGAAAGAAACGTCAAAGTTGCATTTCATAGTGTTGTATCATTTCTTAAAAATGATGACAAATAATGAAAAATAGGTTTTCTCCACAACTACCAGAATTGTGTTCAATAATCAGTATTTTTCAAAGAAACGTGCTTTCTTTTCTCTGCTCTTCTCCTCTGGAAATGTAATGATTTCGCGGCATTAGAAAATAGAAAAATTTCTCTATAAAATTTCTCTCTCTCCATTTCAAATAGTGTAACAGCTCCACCTTTCCAATGCATCATCATGACTGAATCAGCCTGTCTGAACAAGACCTTTGAATCAACCAATTTACACAATTGATGTGATTTGACCAAATTGTGTTACAACCATCGGAAATCTCAGTCACGCTGAGAGAATCTGACTGGAGTTGGATTGACCTAACTCTTGTGATCGCTTGTCCAAAAACTCAAAAACCAAAAACATCTCTTACCAACACAGGCACTTTATGCTTTCATAAGACAACGATATTAATCTGATCACCACTTAAACCAAGTCAAGATGTCCTCTATAATGCATTCAGCTGCAGAAACTCTATATTTCACTTCAAAGTTAAACGGCAGATCATTAATTTAGTGGAAGCAATAAATGCTGTGGGTTAGCTGATAATGACTGAAAGCTAATGAAGCATTTCCACCTTGACCGGACTTCTCTGCCCTAGGGTCGGCAGGCATGAGAGCTTGTGTGGAACTCCAGGAATGGCCGGCTATATCAACAAAACCTGATGTGATCACACTGGTCTCAGAACTACATTTATATAAAATGGGTTTATGATTTCATAAAGGCACAACCAAATGTTTGAACAACATCTGATGAAGTGCACTAAACACACAAAAAATGCCATTAATGCAAGTATGCAAAATTAAAAATTACCGTGTATATTATTAAGATTCAAAAGTTTGGTGTCTGTATGATTTTTTTAATGTCTCTGATAGGAATCTCTATGAAAAACATTTTTTTAAAAGTTGCCTTTATTCTACAAAAATATAGTATAAACAGCATTATTATGAAATACTATTACAATTTAAAATGTTTTCTACTGTATTATAAATTCAAATGTAATGTATTCCTGTGATGCAAAGCTGAATTTTCAGTATGATAACTCCAGTCTTGAGTTTCACATGATCCTTCAGAAATTTATTATTATGCAAACAGTTGTGAATGTGGTGCTTAATATTTTTGCGGAAACCGTCATACATTTTTCAGGATTTTTTAATGAACAAAGTTCAAAAGAGCAGCATTTATTGAAATAGAAATCTTTTATAACAATGTCTTTATCGACGCTTTTGGTCAGTTTGATGCATCATTGCTGACAAAGTATTAAATTATTTAAAGAAAAAAGTTGAATGTTAGTACAGCATATATTATATGAATATTTTGAAGGAGTATATGCATTTATATATACTTTTTATATTTTATAAATACATTTATAAATTATTTAAATGTCTTTATAGTTAGTCATAATAATATCCAAATTGTTTCATTCTTATTCATATACACAATAATGTTTAAAAGACATCCGTCTTTATTCATTAAAAGCCTTATATCTGCGAACAACCAGTCCCATTACACTTTTCCAAACCCCTGCAAATAACATCGCTGATTTACAGTGTACAATCACTTCCAGATCAGCTCATGCGCCAAATCTGAAAGAGGTCATCTAAACCTTCCATTTCTACACGAGCCAATGCGCACACTGTCACAGCCGCACTCCACAAATTAATCCCAGCAGCCTGCAATCACTCAGTCACCCGCTTTGGTACACCTCCCACGTCCTGAAAAACACCTCTGGCCAGTTTCCCGGACCGTCCTCTGACACGGCTTCCTGGGACTGTGCTTCTAAAAGCTCCCTCAGGGGCTCCATGTTTCACAACAAAGCTGCAGGCTCCTGAAATAGTCTGTCTGTTGGGGTGTTGAGCCTTGATCGGACCTGGCGAGAGGGTCTGTAACCTGAGAATATCAGCAGTGCATCCAAGAACAAGCTCAGGACAGATTTCAGTTCAAGAGGCCCTGCGAACCAATTCTAGCAGTCCATCCACAGCACAAGAACAAGGAGACGGGTGGGAATTATATTAAGAAATAAATCATTCAGGTGCAGATTCACTTATCAACAACTAGACTTTATCGTTATTATCGCAGGAAGACTAATTCTTATCGTGGGGAGAATTTTTACTGGTATATCGCAAACAATAAGATATCGCCCATCCCTACTAGATATCGTATCTCCTTTATAGGTATATCTCAGCCCTATTAAGAACCTTTTGTGCAATGCAAAGGATGTTAAAGTTTCTTCATGCAACCACTGATCGAGTAAAGAACCTTTATGTAAAGAACCACACCTGTGCCAAACAATACCCAATTTCTATAACAAATATGGGTTTAGTGTGGTCACAGAAGAACAGCAGGTCATGATTACATTTATTTTCCGTGACTCATTCTTAAAGTGCTATGAGGCAACTGGGCGGCAGGCCTGTTTTCTCTACTCTGGATATCATTTGAGAGTAAGAAACTCACAATTGGCTGGAGCGTGACGCCATTTAATTTGCCCTCTATTCTTATCCTCAAGGAAACATTTATGAAAGCATGAGTTTGACTTTCTGCCATGTTACCAAATGCAAAAACTGGATTGAAATAAACAGTGCAATATGTCAGCTTATTTATGCCGCATGTTTCCTGTAAAATCAGAACTCTATAAAACCACTCCAACCTCTTGAAATCCCCAACCCTAGTTTTGCTTTAAACTACTTCAAATAACACTGACACCACCTTTTAATGCCTTAATATGACACACATATGAGTTCAATGTGAAAAAATGAGGATAGGGCGTTGGGTTGTGAAAACTAGGTGTTAGATACCAGAATGTATAGCCAGTTGATTGGAGGCAAAGGGTTGCAAGTTGCCTTTGTGATGTCAGAAGAAAAGGAAAGTTATTTCTGAGTTAATGCATTCTGATAAACGATTTTATTAAAACAATTTGTCATCATTTTGATTTTGTTGACTTCTGAAAATAGAGGTACTAGTTCTGTATCTACAGACTGTATTTGCAGAATAATATGCAGGTTTTGTGCTGAGGCACAAAGACTTTGCCAGTGCAGCTACGGATCTCAGCAGTCACTAGGCTATTCTTAAACAGAGACAAGAAAATGGGCACATGGCAAACCACGCGATTCTGACGTCATCCTGTACTACTTCACGTAAAATACTCTGCGCCAAAAAAAAACCCGCGCGCGTTTGATAAAACTGACTGGGTCAAGCATAAGCTACATAGTAAACATAACAGCATCAGTTCACTTGCCTCTATGTCAATTCCAAGTCACCAACCAATGTACATTTCACTGAACTTATTCATAGCTACCACACAACCCCAAAGTTATTAAAATAAAAGCATACAACGTGTTAAGTTGTGAATGACTCACGGCGCGTGCCAATATACATCACGTCCCCTACACGTGGTGAGCAACAATCAATAAAATAATACTCCGTTTGACACATTCTCAAACCTAGTCAACACATGTTTACAAATACTAAAGAGAACTTGGTTATAATAACTATCGCCGGATGTTTCGCTAAGAATGTTTCTAAAAGTCGCGAATAATTTGGCGCTAAATTTGCACGCTACATATCAAACAACACAGCGCGGCACTTAAATCCACGTGTTTGAAAATACTGGACGCATTGGTACCAAAAAAAAACACTCCTTGTTCAGCTTTTGACCATCGAAGTTTGAAAATAGCGGTTTCACACGAAAATGATCACAACAGTAACTCACGCGATAAAAGTGAACGTCAGAAAAGTACTGTAGTAAACCCGAGCCCTACCTTCACGTGCGGAGAGTAGAAGACTCTGAGGGGGCTTAACACAAGACGCCAGCTGTGAGGACTGAGGAGGGACTCTCCCATCCACACACTGATGATGATGATGATGATAGCCAGGGCTTGACTAAAGTAGGCTGCAACTTATACTAGATCTTGATCTTTACCTTTTCAGTAATAACAACAACAATACTGCTGCATTAGGCCTAGCCTATATATCATGTTTAGGTCGGGCTAAAAACGTTTCTGTTTCATATATAACGTTACAGTACAAATTAAAAGTTTGGACACACTTTACAGAGTGTTTAAGTGCTTCAAATTAGTTTTCTTGAGAAATGTAACTTGTGGCAACTAATGGATTTCTTCAGACACATTTTCTATTATCTTCACATTTATTCATTCATAAAGAAAGAAAGAAAGAAATGGATTGGAATGTTTCACAGTTGATAGAAACTCTAAACATGGAATAAATCCATGAAGTAGATTGAGAGAATGTCCTAAAATGTACACAAAAAAAGCACAAATGCATTTGCATTTGTTATTTCATAGTTTTGTTGTCTTTATTGTTTCTTCTAAATGGAAAATAGTCATAATAAAAATCATTATGTGTCTAAACTGCCCTTTTTAATACAAAGGGCTAAAAATTGTGGGCCAAAAAGTAAATGTTGCATTATATCTAGGCTAACTATATTATATTAAAATGTATTAAATTAAAAATAAATACATAAACAACAAATTAAATAATTATTTGACATTGTAGTTTTTTTTTTTTTATCAAATCCACTTATATTGTTTTTTTTGTTTTTTCATTTGAATGCAGAAATACAACAAAAATGGCTGCTTCTTTTTTTTTCTGTGATATGGCATGGTGGGCCAAATCCAAAGTCATCACGGACCAACTTTGGCCCTAGTTTGTGCATATCTGCTGTTCGGTCATGAATGAGGTGCTACAATCCGTCATGGCCAAATATAACATCCCCTAAAGCATGTGACAGCAAACTTTGCACTTTGCCTTGCCTGTTGACAATGACAGACATCTGTTGTTCTGTTAGTAGTGAGGAGATGCACACCGTCCATGTGACATTTCACACCCAGAGGAATGACAGTCTGCTGTCAAACTCACATGAGCTGAAAACTCCCATCAGAACACAGCTGCACTTTCTGAGGTTCATGAAGAGTAATGACAACTGTATGTCTTTATCGCATTTTCAAGGACATGTGATGTCTACAGAGTTTGTTTAAAGGGGTCATATGACGTTGCTAAAAAGAACCCCCTTACCATATTGTGATGATGCCCTGTCCGGCCGGAGCGATGATTCAAAAACATGAAAACCCATTATAAACGAGGCATTTGTTGCATCCAGTGGGGACATAATTATGGATTTTTACGCGTTGCATCGCGCCGCGTAAACATAAAACCATGTCTGCATTTGTGATCGGAGAAATGACAAACAACAAGCGCTACTCTACACTGCTCAAACCTCGCGTTTGAATCGTCAGTGGCAAATCCTTTAAAGCGCAGGCATTTAATCACTATCATGTGCAGTCTGAGGTCTGAAGTCTGAGGTCTACTAAATTTAGATTAATTATTTCTGCTGTTGTTTATCTCTGCATGGTGGCACTAAAAATATTCAGGTTTTCCAAGCATTATCATGTATTCTTTTGTAAGTCCTAAAAGTGAATGAAGCAAAATAAGAGATATCTCCCTGGAAGTATTTCATAGGCATACATTTTCTGCCACGGAAAAAAAAGATGACTGCGACTTTTTATCTCACGGTTTAGATCACGGTCCCAATTCTGAGTTCACATATCACAATTTTGTTTTTGTTTTGTTTTTTTAATTGTGACTTTTATCTTGCAATTCAGATTTTTCAGAATTCTGAGGAAAAATCAGAATTGTGTTGACGCCGATGGCCTCGTGGTCAGCGTGCCGACGTACAGCGTCATTGCGCTTCGGGTGTCACGAGTTTGAGTCCCGGCTTGCGGACCTTTCCCGATCCCATCCCCCTTTCTCTCACCCACTTCACTTCCTGTCGACTTATACTGTCCTATCAAATAAATTAAATCAAAGTTGACTTCTTTTACACTTAATTATCTTATTTTACATGATTCCTCAGTGGATTGTAAAGAAAAAGTGTTTGTCTTCATAATCATTGAACCTCTAAATGACTTAACGTTAATCAAATAGCGATTTAGGCATCATTTTAATAAAAACACTTTCAGGTCTAGCTCCATTCAGCAACTTTATGATACACTCAATTCTCATGTGCATGAATATCCTGGTTCCCACAGACATACGTGACATCAGAGGAATGAAATGGCTTAGAAATGTCATTTCTTGTTTTTAGATCTACTGTGTGATTTGTAATTAAAATAGTTTAACAAATAAGTCCAGTAAACAAGATGATGTTCATTTTCGAAGTACTTTGAATGTATTGTGTCTTGTTATGACTTGTTTACGTCTGTAGGTTGGGTTCTGTGTCAGATGAATTTGTATGTTTAAAATAGAACTGGCAACCGTGTTGTATTCTTATGGGCTGCCGCTTGACTATAACCGTGTGGTTAGACTCTGTTTGCACTTACAGTCCGACCGCTTCCACCTACACCCTGTCTAGTCTAAAAGCAGTCGTGGTTGGAGTGAGACAGTCTCTCCATGGACGTGAAGTTTAACAAGTAAACATCCAAAAAAAGTGGGAGGGGACAAAAACTTCTTAGGTAATGTAACTTAGAATAACAACCATTATCGGCTTCAAAATGAGTGCTACAACCTGGTAGCATTTAGACTGACGTCCAAGAGCCTTCACCGCAACACTGCCTCCATTCAAACATAAGTCCTAACCATCCAGAAAGTGAAGGGTGCATGAAGTGTCAACACTGTGCTGTTGATCTGGGTCATAAGCTCTGTTTGCTTCAGGAAGAGTGTTCCGGAAATTCAAGTCACTTTGGATGAAATCAATCTGTTAAAAAACAAGTATTTGATATGAAAGAAAATAGGATGTTTTTAAGAGTAAATGTCAGTCATCATCTTTAGGAAATTGCTGACATTCTTTTTCCAAGGTCAGTTGATCTGGAAAGAGAAACGCTGGGAATAAGAAAACTGAATTCACTCGGTAAAATGTTGCAGATATTTAAAATCCCTTTTGAAAAGTGAAACTCCACTTGAAGAGTTCCAATGCAAAAGCCTCTAAAAGCCATCTTGGTCAAAAATGAGATAACGATATTGAGTGAATGCTCTTCACACATAGAATATGTTCAGCAAGTACTTTCACTTCAAAAGCGCTAAATCCCAGCCTCAACCCATTCAGAAGTACCAGTACTTACATGAAAGAGAAAGTGAAAGTGACGTGACATGTGGCCAAGTATGGTGACCCGCTTCACCGCAACACTGCCTCCATTCAAACATAAGTCCTAACCATCCAGAAAGTGAAGGGTGCATGAAGTGTCAACACTGTGCTGTTGATCTGGGTCATAAGCTCTGTTTGCTTCAGGAAGAGTGTTCCGGAAATTCAAGTCACTTTGGATGAAATCAATCTGTTAAAAAACAAGTATTTGATATGAAAGAAAATAGGATGTTTTTAAGAGTAAATGTCAGTCATCATCTTTAGGAAATTGCTGACATTATTTTTCTAAGGTCAGTTGATCTGGAAAGAGAAACGCTGGGAATAAGAAAACTGAATTCACTCGGTAAAATGTTGCCGATATTTAAAATCCCTTTTGAAAAGTGAAACTCCACTTGAAGAGTTCCAATGCAAAAGCCTCTAAAAGCCATCTTACATAGTACATAGTGCCTACATAGTAGCCAGAAAGAAATGGTCATTTTAAAGAAAAACGGCTTTTGCATCTGAACTCTTCATTTGTACAAGGGTGAGTAAATAATACCATATTTCGGGTGAACTACTCCTTAAAAAATGTATAGATAGATAGATATATTATACACACATACTGTATATCCTGTGTCATGAAGCTTTGTTTGGGAGACATAAATGAATATAGAGCACTTATGTGCCCAAAGGCACATTAAATCTGTGTGCAGTATGTCATGTACCTGGCAGGACAGAGGAACAGGAGCTGAGCACATGGCAGTGCAACAATCTCTGTAGCATGTGAAATGAAATCAGAGCTGCTCAGTCACCGCTCAACTTCTGTCAGCTCAGAGGACTCGGCTTTGGATTTGGATCTGGTTTTCGAACCCGCAACCTTTGGGTTACGAGTCCGACTCTCTAACCATTAGGCCACGACTTCCCCCAGGAAGTATGTACATAGAAACCTACATAGTAGCCAGAAAGAAATGGTCATTTTAAAGAAAAACGGCTTTTGCATCTGAACTCTTCATTTGTACAAGGGTGAGTAAATAATACCATATTTCGGGTGAACTACTCCTTAAAAAATGTATAGATAGATAGATATATTATACACACATACTGTATATCCTGTGTCATGAAGCTTTGTTTGGGAGACATAAATGAATATAGAGCACTTATGTGCCCAAAGGCACATTAAATCTGTGTGCAGTATGTCATGTACCTGGCAGGACAGAGGAACAGGAGCTGAGCACATGGCAGTGCAACAATCTCTGTAGCATGTGAAATGAAATCAGAGCTGCTCAGTCACCGCTCAACTTCTGTCAGCTCAGAGGACTCGGCTTTGGATTTGGATCTGGTTTTAATAGGTAAATTATTCAGGCATTAGATATAATATATATATATTAGACTTCTATAAATATGTTTTAATAAATAGCAACGCCCCCACCACAACCACAAAGCCTATTACATTTTCTTGAGAAAATGTAAAAAAGCATTCATATTGTGGCACTGGTGTTTACCCAGCATGCTTTGCGGCTGGAGTCATATCAAAAGGAGTTTAAACTGATAACTTGCTAGGAATATAAAGGTGTATAAAATGGGTTTAGGGGTGTGCTCGTGGTTGACTGTAGCTGCAGTTTATGCTCTTGCATGTTAAGACATTCACTTTTTGAGTCAGGTGAATTTTTTAAATGTCATTAACTGAACTGCAGTGCTCAAACTATTTAAAATATAGTGAATTAAGCTACAAACTCGATCATAATGCACAATGTTTCCATACAACATGTATTTTGAGCTGCAGCTCGTCATATTAATGGAGTATTTCACTAGTTAGCAGTAAACCAGTTACCTCACCTAAGTATGTTTGTAGACTTGTGTTGGATGTTTTCTTTGAAATGGAAATATTAATATTCTATTTGTAAACAGCATTTTTTTTTTTTTTTTTACTTATTTCAGTTGACATCAACTAGCGAGCTAAACCAGTGGTTTGATCATTGGATTCAGATCAGGACTTCAAATCGCGTATCGCAAATCATCTACCGCATAAACACATTTCATTACACCAAATACACAACATAATGTTCTTTTTAGCAACATCATATGACCCCTTTAAATCGGAACTTCGAAGCGGGTTTGTGAATCTTTTGATTCAGATTGCTACAAATCTCTTATGAAAATTAACCATGGTTTCATTACAGTAAAAGTGTAGTAATCACAGTTGTGCTACAAATACCATGGTTATCTATGGTGTAGCAAAACCATGGTTAATTTGTGGTTACCATGGTTTAACTACAGTAACCATGTGGGGTTTTTCTTGGTAAAAACCATGGTTAATTTTCATAAGGGATGTGTTGTCAAGTTAATAAAAAAGTAATAAATGTACACCTTAAGAGGACACATAGAATTAATATAGAGATGCAGTTTACACTGTTTTAAGATTAACAGAAATTTGGATAGTTTCCATGTACTTGTCTTGTCTAGATCAACTTAGAATAAAGAAAAGAGTGGTTTAGAGTTGGTCACTTTTGTCGTTAAGTTTTTTTGTTTTTGTTTTTTTTGGAAAGTAAACATGCAGATATGGAATTAAATTATTGAAATATTTACGTAGCATCTCAGGGGGAACTTGAAGGCCAAAGGGGTTCAGCTGACAAAAACGTTTTTTAAAAAACCTGGCATAGAAGAACTATTTTGGGGTCCCCAAACAGCTTTTTAGCAAACAGCTCTTAAAAGAACCACTTTTCTTAGTGTTTCATTTTAATTCAAACATCTTTTTTCCACCATAAAGAACCTTTTGTGCAGTGGAAATGTTCTATGGATGTTAAAGGTTCTTCATGGAACCATCAATGCCAATAAAGAACCTTAATTTTTAAGAGTGTATGTATGCTATAATTGTTGAGATTTATAGTCTAAAACGTGTAGTGCCTGGTTGCTGTCTGCCACGTTTATAGTTATTCCTATTTGTATTATGTTGTTTGGTACTTTTTGTAACCCAGATTTATTTTGTAGCTTGAAATCAAACAATTGTAAATAAATGGAGGTGGCTTTAATTATTGCATTTATTTTTGCATTCACTTGCATTGAAATGTGACTTGACTAATAGTCCTAGACAGGTGTTTATAAAATCTGATTGAATCCAGAATGACATTACAAAAGAAAATAGCTGGAAAGAAAGCATTGTCATCATGTGTTTTCTCATACAAGATTAGTAAAACTGCCAGATTTCACAGCACTCGCATTAGGAAAAAGCACGCAAAGAGCGGGCCATTCTCTGATTGTTATCTACAGGCATGAAAATGGTCTTCCTGCTGAAACTTCTGAGGGAGGAGTATCCTGACATCCTCTCAAAACACACCATGTCCCATTGTCCTCATCCCACTATCACCTGAGGCACAGCGGGCAAAGACAACAAGAGGAAACCTGGTTCAACCAAACCAGTGACCCATGCTCCATGTGACTTTGTTACCGAACCAGTGACCCATGCTCCATGTGACTTTGTTACGTATTGCTGTGGAATGGGCCTAAGAGAGCCTGGTGAAACCAGCAGACAACAGATCGTCCTACAAACCTACTGGACCATCTGATCAGAATCAGAATCAGAATCAGAATCAGGTTAAAGTCTCTGTGAGCTCGTCCAGATCGGTGGCTGCAGCTTCAAAAACACTCCAATCAGTGAGGTCAAATCAGGCTTGTAAATCAATGCTTGGGAGCGCAGTCCGAAAGCCGTGCGCGCGGAGCTTAACCAGGCGCATTTCCCGCTTCTGCGTCTGCACGCGCGTTTGAACAACACAGCTGTACCTCCGACTAGAATGTCCAACAAAACGTCCGAATAATCAAAAACCGGAAAAATATTGTCTGGGATGTGCTGCTTAATGTTAAGGAGTTCGTCTCTGGTAAAACTTATAGAAGAAGAATGACAAAACACAGAACAAACAAACAAAAACAATAGAAGAATCGCGGAGCTCAACGTCCTGGCTGCCATTTGCGGCCATCTGAAATCAGACATCCAAATATTGTATTCACCCAAAAAGTTGCAGATAATCTACTCACCTTCTATCTAAGATGTGAGTTTGTTTCTTCATGGAAACAGATTTGGAGAAATTAAGCATTTCGTAATTTGCTCACCAATGGGTCCTCAGCAGTGAATGGGTGCCGTCAGAATGAGAGTCCAAACAGCTGATAAAAACATCACAATAATCCACAAGTAATCCACACCACTCCAGTCCATCAGTTAACATCTTGCAGATCCAAAAGCTGCATGTTTGTAAGAAACAAATCCATTATTAAGGCATTTTGACTTTAAACCATTGCTTATGAATCCATAATCCATTATAACGCTTGCTTCTGTCCATCCGGTTGTCCTCTCACATCAAAATCCACATACATAATCTCTGCACATTTCTCTCCTGATTCAGATGAGACAACTTTTTCACTGGAGAAAGAAATATTATGGATTATAGTCTTGTATTTTTGCTGGAAGCAGCAGTTTAAAGTTAAAATGTCTTGATGGATTTGTTTCTTACAAGAAATTAACATGGAGTGGTGTGGATTACTGTGATGGTTTTATCAGCTGTTTGGACTCTCATTCTGACGGCACCCATTCACTGCAGAGCATCCACTGGTGAGCAAGTGATGGAATGCTACATTTCTCCAAATCTGATGAAGAAACAAACTCCCGACAGTGAGTAAATTGTCAACTAATTTTAATTTTGGGGTGAACTACTCCTTGCATGTTGCACACACTGATGTAAAAAAAAAAAAAACATGATTTCATCAAAAATACAAATACAGCTGGTTTATACAACTATAATCTTCTAGCCTTCATTCCTTGATTAGCATTGACACAGAAAGGCCTTTACGAGGGAAAACCAAAACTAAAGCTTCATATCTGCTCTCCTCTATGCAGCTTGAGAACAGAAGATGGGAAAGGAAGATTTGTTTTGAGTTCTGATGTAGTACGGATTAGATAAGACAAAAATGGGGAGGTAAAGTGGTAGAAATACGATTTCAGCAGTAAAATCACAAATTAGTCACAAACAGCTAGAATAACAACATCAATGAGTTTAAGTCTAAAGTCAATACATCACATGACTTTTGCCCTCTAGACCAATTCTCCAGAGAAACGCAATAGCCCGAGTCTTATAAGTTTAGACGTGTGACCCTCCATTTAAACCCACCAGACCTCGACATGTCCAAAATGATCAAACATTCTTCACGCTACATTTAGTGCTGGAAATATATGAACACTGGCCTTTGAAAATAGCCCGAAATAGGGATGACATTCAACCAGATAATTTACAAAATACAAGGAAAATTACATAAAATCTAATATGCAATATCTACAATTCCATGAAAGCAAACAGCTTAAGTTAAATCTTTATTTAGCGCAGGTCTAATGAACACCATGTCACGTTTTCTTACCTGAACTTGTGTGTCTCCGTCTGTGTACGTGAGTGCTGCCACTGGTTTCATAGTGTTATGGCTCTAATGTCATCTGTACTGGCATAGTGAAGATGCCTTTAAAGTTGCATTCACTGCAGATGGAGGTTGTGCAAGTTCTGGCCAATGATATGAATCAGTGTCTGGAGTCAGAGCCAAATTTTAAACAGACAAAATAGGTTTGAAAGGTCTAAAGGCGTAAAACCTCTAAGTGTGAATTAAATTAAATGCAATGTCTCAAAAGCAAGCCTCCTGAGTAATCAGCATTATAAATAGCATAAAAAGAACACAAAAATAGTTTATGAGGTTGAAAAACACACTTTAAAATAAGTTCAGCTACGCTATGTTCGAAACGAAAAGCACATGCCATTTTTGTAGTTAAGCTTGCTTGCCAAAGCCATAAACATCAACATTTATTGACTGTAAACCTTATTCTTATTTCTCACCAATAATAGCAATACTTTTTTTACATCTTTAATCTGTCTATATTCCTCCGCCCTGTCCGCACTGTTGGCACTCCAGACGACCTAAGAAACACGGCCTAGACAAACTTTGGAAAGTATTACAGACATTTATTCACAAGCTTTCTCTTCACCCCATGACTGGACACCGTGTGTCGACTGTTCTTAAAATCATAAGAAATAAAACTTTGGAAAATCTTGCAGAAATTTACTCAGGAGCATCTGGACGTGGTTTAATCGGTTGTGGGATGCGAGGAATTCTTAACCTTCTAACTGACCACGAAAAGAGACCCCACCTTTTAACCTGGGATCAAAACTAAACCCCACTGAACTTCCTAAAAAAATCAGGTTTGATACAACCATCTAAAAATCAACCTCAAGAACAAAAAAAAAAACTTTAAAGTGTATTATGAGAAATATAAAAGCACTGAAGAATAAAATGTGTTCTATATTTTAGAAAATGTAAAATATTTTGGGCCAAATTTAATTACTGTAATAAATGTATTCATATTTATTCATTCATTTCTGCAATTAATACTGGTTGTTTAATGCATTCAAATAATAGAAGATATTGATACTATAAATGTTTTAACTAAATGAAACATTTAGGGATGGGATCATAAGTCTTTTATGGGATGACTGTTGTACATTTATTGAAATTAATTAAATGTCTACTGATTGATATAATTGTTATTTAATAGAATGTTCAGCAAACACTGTGTGGTATTTAGAATGTTTTTGTTTATGGAAATGGGTAAAAAAAACTCTTTCTAAAGGGTTAAACATCATGAGACTCAACATCATGTGTTTCACATAATGGGCCTCTTTTACTATTTTCACAAACTATCTGTTCTCGAAAATCTATATATTACTGTTGGATCAAGTGACCCTATAGACACAGGTACATGAGTGTCTTCAGGCAGTTCTCCGGTCTTTCTCACACTCAAGCATAAACTGTTGCTTTGTTGTCTGATTCGTCTGGTGTTTTGTCTTATTGTGTCCATATGTTGAAAGTGAACCAAACTGTAGTGTTTATTTAACATGGTCTGGCGTTTTCCTAATGCTATAGTTATATAAGGGAGGACGATGTTTTTACATCTGTTCTTCTGTTCCTCTGCTCACTGCTCTGGAGTCTCCGCTGGATATTTCAGATGTTTTCATAAAGGCCCACTTGTGGAATCCGCAGCTTTTCGGTGCTTCCTTCACACGCTGGCCTTCCTCGCCCCTGAACTCTGAGCCGCTCTGTAGTTTTCACTCTGTCACTTAGTGTTTTCGTGACCCGCAGCTAATGTCACAGTGAGCGATGGGAATCAATCAAACAGCAGGTAACTCTCGATGTGTGGGGTTTTTCTGTAAACTGCGTAATACCAAAAAGCTATTTTTATCTTGTGAAGGAAATGTATTTGTCGGCTTTCAGGGTCTAAAATGATCACAAACACTAAGTGCCAAATCTGGGTAAGAACCAGCATTGGTGAGTTTTTATGAAGTAATTGAATTTTATGAATTTAACATTAATTGCAATTTGAATGTAAGGAGGTAGAATTAAAATGAAAAGAAATTCATTAATTTATAGATAGAAAAATGAACAGATAGATAGACAGAATGATAGAATGATAGAACGACAGAACGATAGCTAGAACGATAGCTAGAACGATAGATAGATAGATAGATAGATAGATAGATGACGGATGGACGAATGGATGGATAGACGGATGGATAGATAGATAGACAGACAGACAGACAGACAGACAGACAGACAGACAGACAGACAGACAGACAGACAGACAGACAGACAGACAGACAGACAGACAGACAGACAGACAGACAGACAGACAGACAGACAGACAGACAGACAGACAGACAGACAGACAGACAGACAGACAGACAGGATGGATGGATGGATGGATAGATAGATAGATAGATAGATAGATAGATAGATGGATGACGGATGGACGGATGGATAGATAGACAGACAGACATCTAGATAGATAGATAGATAGATAGATAGATAGATGGATGGATTAGGGTTAGGTTAGGGTTAGGGTTAGGGTTAGATAGATAGATGGATAGATAGATAGATAATTTTTGTGCCAGGATAGGTGCAAATCTCCCATTAACCCAAGCGTTTCTTCTCTGACTGAAATCTGAGCTCTGAACTTTCCAACAGCAAACTTTCTGAGATGAAGCTTTCACTCCTCTGTTTATTTGAACATGCCTCGTTTATCTATCAAAACATATCTCTGCTTATTATTCTACAGAGAGTGAAATATGCATTACATAGTCATCATTCATCAAATATTTGCAGGGTTTAACCTCAGGCCCGTTCCTCGAGCTGATTAATTCCTCTCATCCCTCCCTTATTAACAGTCAGGCCATGGGGTCTCCTGGCTCGGTCCCATGGAGGACACGGGTCATGTGTGTCTTCTCAACACTCGCACAACAAAGTGCACTGGGTGGAGCGGGGTAACTGTGAGGTCAGGAGAGGTTAAGAATGTCTGGCTAATTAGTTTAAGTTATTGCCAATGGCCCGTCATTCCTTCTGAGGCTGGAAGATCATCGTATGTTACATGTCAGAACCTCTGGGGCGTAGGCAGAATTTATGTTTGGGTGGGTCTCCAAAAATATGGGTTTAAACCAAATTTAATGGTAAAGCATGTAATTTATGCAGCACTAGATGGGACAGGTTTCCAAACACACTGGTCTGAATCACAACAACAGAGCTACAGCAAACAATGCACAAAATTGATTGATAGTTTAATATCAATATTAGCACACAACCAAAACCGCAATGATGCATGAAAAAAAAAATGAAAAAGACAACATGTGCAGTATATTCTAAGGCTTTTGTGAATGCAGAATACAGAATTGCTAGTCTGTAAGAAGTTGGCTACGTTCAGAACTGACAAGAGGGAACAGATTGTGCACAGTATGGGGTGGCACACATTTAAGACACCCATCTAATGCCTATCTGGGGCATCCGAGGTCACGTTCTCTGGCACCAGTCAACCTCGCTATGCTAATTTCAGTGTAGTTTCTTTGCATTTGAATACGCTGAATCGAATTGAGCTTCTTGGGCTGCACTTAACGGCACATTAATGGGACCTTAAAGAGGAATCTGCCTGATACTGTATGTTTGGATTTTCTCCCAGGATCGCCTGTGGAGGTTTGACCTGAAACAGCATGTGGGCTGCGTACAAATTTGTCTACATTCAGCTGTCAAGTGTACTTGTTGGGTCAGTTAATTTATTCAAAAGTTGACAGAACACTACTGTTACTACTTGTTGTGAGTCTTTACATAATTTATTCATTAACAATTAAGTGAATAATTAAATATTAGTATGAATAATTTATAGTGAATTTATATTGAAATAATTGATATTAGTAATTTATAATGAAACAAATAACTTAAAGTAATTATGAATTAATTATTTAAATT
>NW_015557379.1:866190-870090 GCF_001515605.1 Sinocyclocheilus anshuiensis | reverse complement strand
AAAAACATATCCATCATTTAAATTAAATTAAAATTAATTAATAATGAATCAAATCAAATATTTAATAGTAGACTAATATTTTATATGCATATGTTCATAAATGTATTTTAAAAAATTATTAAAAATATAATACAATTATTTAAAAAGAAATAAATAATTTTAATATAATTCTATTTTCAATAACTATAAACTATAGATTATATATATATATAATATATAATTATAGTAGACTAATATTTTATATGCATGATGTTTATAAATAAAACTGTAAATTATATACATAGTTGAAATTATTACTATGAGAGAGAGAGAGAGAGAACAAAATAATATTTAAATTATGGATTTTTAAAAATCGTTTTAAATATTAAGTGAATAATTAAATATTAGTATGAATAATTTATAGTGAATTTATATTGAAATAATTGATATTAGTAATTTATAATGAAACAAATAACTTAAAGTAATTATGAATTAATTATTTAAATTATTTTATAATAAAGAATAATATTATTTATAATTTTGTATTCATTCATATATATAATTTTGTATTTAAAAAATATTGTTTGAATATATTTGGAAATGTAATTATAAATTGTAATATTATAAATAGAATAAAAAATATGTCAAATTAAATGATACTATCATTTAATTCATAATATTAATTGCAATATTATAAATTAAAATCGTTTTAAATAATTCAATAATTTAAATATAATTTTATTTTTAATGATTAATATATATTATATATAATTATAGAACAAAATAATATTTAAATTATGGATTTTTAAAAATCGTTTTAAATATAGGCATATATAAATATAAAATGGTAGGCAGTATACACTGTGCACTAACGCAGTACACTAGTAGTCCATTCCCATGATGTGACGCATTGAGTCTGAGCGCCTGCTGCATTCCGCTGGATTACACTGTCAGCTCTCATTGACGAACGAGTGCTGCAGATGTAGGTACTTACATTCATAAACTTGGCCGGTGGTTTTTGGCGTTTTCCGAAGCGTTGTCCTGCATGTCCTGCATGTCAGTGGGCAGAGTTTGCAGAATGTTTTCTGTGAGAGTCTTTCACAGCGGTCACAGCTCTGGCCTCATTCATAGTGAATGTGATTCCTGCGCCGTTACGCAGCGTCAAGTTGCTCTAAATTCCTCTCAATCAATGGCTCTCGGCCAATAGAGTTCTGCTGGTTAAGCGGCTCGTGCTTACACCGTTATCCTTTTGGGATAAAAATCGTCAGAGCCACGTCATTACAAGTGACCCTTTTTTGGGTCCTTATTCAGAGACAAATGTAACAAATCACACAATCTCTAACAAACTGTGTGTCATTGGCAAGGCTATGTATGGATTTAAGATTGAAATCAAAATTGTTTTTGTGGGAAAGCAAAAAAAAAAAAAAATCCTGCATACAGGACAATAATCACTCGAATACATGAACATACGAAGTATCTGCATGTGTAAATATATAAAAAAAAAAAAAAAGTGCTATTGGATGGTGAATGGTAAATGCTAGAGCTGTCAATCTGAGCGATCAATCCAATCCAAGCGCGCTCCCGCTGTGAAACAGTCCGTGATTGGCCATCGTCTCTGCCCACTAAACCCACCCATCATACCTCAGATTCCTATTGGTTGAACTTCCCGACGTCGGATCCCGGATGTACTTTAACTTTAGCAAAGCAGCATGTAAAGTCACTGTGTATGCATTTTCTCAAGATCTATGCATTGTGATACGTTGTGTTTGAGCTCGTTTGAATCGAGAACACTTGCTCTAAATAAATATATGTGATTCACTGCAGTTTACAAATGTTTGTTGACGGTACAAACCAAACTGCGGCCCAAAAGCCGAATACATGTACTTGCTATTGTTTGGACTCTTCCTGAAACAATTATGCTGGTTTTATGCTGCTAGCTAGTTGAAACCTTTTCAGCAATATATGATAAAAGACTATCTGTTAGACCTGTGTATGATGCTTAATTGATCGTCACATTTTTTCATTTTCATATATTTTCAGCTCATATTTTTGGCCTTTATATCTTTCAGTAAATTATGACTAAAACTATTTAAAAGGAAACCCATAATTTAAATTACATTTAAATTCATTATTAATTATTTAAATATATTATACTATAATATACATAATGTTTTCTAGTGTTTGAAATTAATTGTTTTATACATTCACATTATTATTTTCAAAAAATGTAATGAATATATATTTACAACATATTAATTGTATGTGTATTTAATAAAACAGACATGTTTTTTTTATTCAATGCACATAAATTGAGATTGAGAAATAATTTTTAAACACATTTTTTTGCAATTCACACAGTATAATGTACAAATGTTAAAAAAAATTATAATGTAGAAATGTACACTTGTTCCTAATAGCCTTTCAATTCAGATAATCTCACAAAATTTCTTTGCTATTCAAGTAAATATGGCTTGACCTTATAAGCCTGTCCGTCATGCATAAATAAGCATAATTATGAAAATTCCTTAACAACAATAACACACTATAGTAAATATTTTAGGTGCCCTATCTAACATAATGACACATTTTTATATATATATATATATTTTTTTTTTTTATATAAATTAGAGCTTTCTAAAACTTTTTCAAACAAAGCCAAAATGTGTCTCTGGTCACTTGTACATCTTAATACAACCTTTATGTTCTCAGTGCTTGTTCTCAGATGTTTGTGGGTGTGTGTTATGTACGTACACAAAGGAATTATGAAACTGAACTAATCAGAGAACAATGCAGCCACAGACAATGGCAACTGGATTGCATCTGTGCAATAAATGAACAAGCACTTATTGTCTGTCAGTAATCATCTTGACATATGAAGACAAACTTCACTGGCAGGGGTTTCCAGCTGCTGGGCCGCTGTATCGTGTGAGGCTCCTATGTTCGTTCAGAGGCATAAAAAGGTATTAGTAGTTTGCAGACAAAGACAATCCCTTAATTACATTGACAGATTGGGTTTCCTTCCTCCTCAACTCATTACAATAACACTGAGCTCTGGAATTTCAATATTTGTCTTATATGTTTTGGAAATTCTGTACAGAAGATGTGTACTAGCGCCCCCTACTGTATAACAATGAAAACACAAATTCTAGGAGCACAATTATAGCTAAAATATATTTAGACTTATAAGAAGTATAAGTCAAGTATACTTACATGTCATTTTAAGTATATTTCTGAGAAGTACATAAAGCCCATTTCTGAGAAGTACATGAAAAGTAGACTAAAAGTATACTTTCCTATTTTTAGTTTAAAAGAAGTATACTAATAGCAGACTTGAATAAACTTATTTTTCGTACGGGGTGCCAACAAAATGAAGTATTGCAATATATTTGGATATAGATCTGTGAAGCCTGATGTATGACCCATATAAGATCCAAAATTCCTTTAAATAATGAGCATGACTTTGCAGAGGATTAAACCTTTCTCCCTCTCTGTGGGTCACGGAGCCACAGAATGTCAAATCTCCTCTAAAGCCAATGGCCCCTAGCGAGAATTAAACCACCTACAGGCTCTGTTTTAGATTGTGACTTACATGTTCACAAAACCATTTAAATAATGAAAGAATAAGATCTGTAACAAAATATTAATTTTTCACAGAACATATTTGCACCCACATTTACTATAGCTTGAAACAGTTCGTGCTGTTCCTCCTTAAAGGGTTAGTTCGCCCAAAAATGAAAATTCTGTCATTAATTACTCACCCTCGTGTTGTTTCAAACCCGTAAGACCTTCGTTCATCTTCGGAACACAATTTAAGATATTTTTGATGAAATCTGAGGGCTCTCTGACCCTCCCATAGACAGCAAGGTAACTACCACGTTCAAGGTCCAGAAAAGTACCAAGATGATCGACAAAGTAGTCCGT
>NW_015557379.1:848893-866175 GCF_001515605.1 Sinocyclocheilus anshuiensis | reverse complement strand
GGTTCAACTGTAAAGTTACGAAGCTACGAGAATACTTTTTTGCGCAAAGAAAACAAAAATAACGACTTTATTCGTTATTACGCCGGATCTGGGTCAGCGCCGCCACACGCTCGCGTCATGATACTGTCGTGAACGCGCATCCACAAGTGACGCAGTGGAGACGAAAATGTGGAATAAAGTGTTATTTTTGTTTTCTTTGCGCAAAAAACTATTCTCGTAGCTTCGTAACTTTACAGTTGAACCACTGATGTCACACGGACTACTTTGTCGATCATCTTGGTACTTTTCTGGACCTTGAACGTGGTAGTTACCTTGCTGTCTATGGGAGGGTCAGACAGCTCTCAGATTTCATCAAAAATATCTTAAATTGTGTTCCGAAGATTAACGAAGGTCTTACGGGTTTGGAACAACACGAGGGTGAGTAATTAATGACAGAATTTTCATTTTTGGGCGAACTAACCCTTTAAGTCACTTCAGATAAAAGCAACTGATAAATTAATCATTTTAGATCCATTTATTGAGTTGCAAAAATTAACAAAGTATCAGTTCATATCATTCTTGTAAAAAATGTTTAAATAACATGTAAAAAGTAAAAAAAATTCTGCAATAAATGGCAAATGCGTGTTGAATGTGTAAACCTCTGTTTGTGGAAGAGTGAGTCTGTAATCTGTGTTTAAAACTCAAGTGTGTGAGTTATGAGGTCTAATCAACATTAAGTCCATTTGCATGTTTTCATAAGTAAATAAATAAAGTAGTCTTTGTTAACATGCGTAGAGGACCAGAAGAGTTGGAGATGTTCATTCTGGCCTAGTGCTCCTCCAGATGGAAATCTGCAGTGTCTGGATTATTATGCAACATCAACAACGTCCTAAACATTGACAAAACATAAAACAACGCAATTGTGTAACAATTCACCCATGAGAAAAGTATAATGACTTCCATGATAGAAACACTTTTGCCATTTTTATTTTCATTGTATATATTCCTATTGTTTGGCCTCAAAAATAAAACATGTAACTAATTATCTTCCAGTGTAAACTTTTGTACACTTTCTATACTTTAGCAATACTGCCATCTATTGGTTTCAGGTGTCGCTGGATTATGTGCATTTTTGCTTTGTTTTCAATGGGAATTTATTCTAATCAATTCTTTATTGTAAAATATTGTTAATAATTACATCATTTTATAAATAGTAGATGGCCTTGATTTAAAAACATCCAATCAGTATATTGTTTATATAAAATGCATTTATTTAAAAAGAATATAAATTAATTTTTAAACATGAAGGTCATGATTTTTCTAAAATAAATACGTTTGGCAATATTACCATCTACTGGTTTTAGGTGGTACTGTCGCTTGGTTATGTGCAATTTGTCTTGATTTTACACATTTTGGAATTTATTCTAGTATTTCTACATTATAAACAAATACTTTTTAATGGCTAGGTTATTTTACAAATAGAAGACTGTCAGATTTTAAAATATTATATTCATATATTGTTTATATAAAATATGTAAAAATGTATGTAAAAATATATCATAAATTAAATAAAATGTATGAATGTAATGTTTACCTTAAAATAACACAAGAAATACTCAGATAATCACATCATCTTGATTTAGAAAAAAATATATTGTTTACATAAAAAGCGTTTATGTAAATACAATGTAAATAACAAAAATAATTATGAATAAAATAGTTTATATTTTATTAAAACTCTATTGGCATGTTTATGAAATAAATACATATTTAATTTAATTTTACAAAGAAATTTCCTCCGGAAGTACAGTAAACACATTTTAACCGGAAAAAGAAGCTGCGTACAGTCTCTGCAGCACATGTGAATGTTGTGGTTCATAGATGTCAACTGTAGGCAGCAATAAAGTTGCTATGGTTGGAAGCCCGTTTATATGGTAAATGCTTTTATTTGCCTTCAAGTGCTCCCTTTAAATACAGCACTTGAGTGGCGATGGCTGTGGGTTGCTTTAGTAAGAGTCTTTCATGTGCAGGCAGGCAGCTGCTGAATGGGACACTGTTCAGGTCAATCACAACACACGCAGGAGTCTTTAGAGGATCAGTATGCAGATGTCCAGCCATTCACAGGACTGTTAACAGCACAATACCACACGCTCAACGAGCCTTTCACACATCCCAGTCTGTGATGGTCACTAAAATACTGTCTGTGGAGGAGATCTTCAACAAGAAGTCTTTACATGACTATCTGAAGAAGAAGGAAATGCAGTATAACACATGTCTGCAGTCCCTCAATACACTGGATGATGAGGATGTGAAAATGAAAAGGACTGACCTCTCTGTGCTTGGGCCTTTGGTCCAGAAAATCAGAGAGTTAGAGGAGAAACAGAAGGAGTTGGAGGACACGCAGGACTTGTTGACCGGTAGTTAAGTGGGGAAGTGAATGAAAAGTTCTGTAGGGTGGCATTTCATTTGCATCTGTGTCTCATTTCAGATCATGACCCAGAATTACTTGAGCTTGCAGAGTCAGAGAAGAAAGCCTGTCTAGCAGCCATTCAAGATCTCAAACAAAAGGTGAGGTGTGAAAGACTCTCGTTAACATTTCAGTCAGCTTTATTAAATAAATGACCCTTGTTGATTGTCATACAGACATGGTATGCCAAGGAATAAAATCAATAACACGTATACACTTACAGATTTTATGGCTGAATTTCTCGTATCCATGGCATATTTTTATTCCAATTTTTCTTTTTAAGAAAATGAAGCCGTTTAAGGATCATAATTATTTTTTATTTGTATTATTATTATTTATTTTATATTTTATTATTATTTATTATCAAGTAAATTAGCATGAAGTAAAATAATATATTAAACAAATATTTAATACTAATAATACAATTATTATTTTTATGATGTTGATTATTAATTAATTATTAACATTAACATATATGTAATATATAAAATTACATTAAATTCTGTTATTAATATATTAGTGTAATATATGATAAATTATCAAGTGAATGTACATGAACTAGAAATGAATATATAACATTTAATATTATATGTGTAATATTAATATTGTATGTTATTATTGTGTGTGTGTGTGTGTGTGTGCGTGTGTGTGTGTATATATATATATATATATATATATATTCACAGACAGTTATTATTTATTTATTATAAAAATGAATATATTGTTACAAATTATCACCTACATGTATACACATTTCAAATACAATTAATTATAATTAATATCATATTTAATAATAATAATTTAATTATCATAATGTTATTGATGTTATTTAATATATATATTAATATAATATAATATTCATATAATTATATGATTTTAATTATTTAAGGCAGTAGTAACGATTTAGTAAGTTGTTAATAATATACTATAATTTAAAAATTAATGCATTACAAATTATTGTCAACCAATATACACTAGTCAACATTTGAAGTGGATCAAATCCTTTCATCAAAGTTGTCCTAAAACCAAAATGCGTTCTTGTCTTAGGACAACTTTGATTAACTTTTTTGATCCACTTCAAATGTTGACTACTGTATATGAAATTAATATAATATTTAATATTAGCAATAATAATATAAATTTTGTTGTAATGTTAATAATGTTATGAATATAATATAAATATCTAAATTATGCTAACCGAATTATTAAATTAAGGCAGTACAATAAGTAGTAGCAATTTAGTAAATCAAACAAAGTAAAAATGTGCGATTAATCGCGATTAAATAAAAGTTTTTGTTTACATAATATATGTGTGTGTACTGTGTATCTTGTACTATGTATATATAAAGACACACACATACAGCATATATTTTGAAAATATTGACATGTATATATTTATGTTCATATAAATTATATAATATATAAATATATTTAATATATGAACGTAACATATTTTTCTTAAATATATACATGCATGTGTGTGTATTTATATATATATATACATAATAAATATACACAGTACACACACATATATTATGTAAACAAAAACTTTTATTTTGGATGCGATTAATCGCGATTAATCGTTTGACCGCACTAAAAAATATTAAATGAAATGTTGTAAAAACAATATTATTATGTAGTAAGTTTAAATGCAATGAAAATAGCCACTCAAAGCTGTGTTCTGTTTTTCAGATTTTATCTCTTCTGGTCCCAGAGGAGGAATCAGACATGAGTGACCTGGTCTTAGAGGTCACCGCTGGGGTCGGAGGTCAAGAAGCCATGCTCTGTACCACAGAGATCTTCGAGATGTATCAGAACTTCGCTGCTTTCCATGGCTGAGGCTTCGACATCCTGGAGGTCACATCTAGTGAACTAGGTTGACAAATTTGTCTATTCCTATCCTCTATAAATGCTTAATAATAATATCTGCTTGGGCGCAGTTGTGTCAGGGATTGCATTGGTTGTCTTCATGTGTCTTGACCCTTCATTTCCAGTGGCGTATGTGGTTTGTTTAGGGGGTATCAGACGTGCAGCAGCCAGTATCAGTGGTCCGCTCAGCTATAAAAAGTTCAAGCTTGAAGCTGGAGTCCATTGTGTCCAGAGGGTCCAGAAAACAGAAAGTAAAGGTCGCATACACACCAGCACCATGACGGTGGCCATACTTCCCCAGCCCACTGAGGTACACAAAACTACAGCTCTAACAGAGGTTCAGAAATGGATGATAGATTAGGTGTTTTTATTAAAAATAGCCAGTATTCAGGTATGTGTGGTTATACATCGTATCGCACTCTCTCTTTAACCGCACAGATCTCATTTACCATCAACCCTAAAGATCTGAGGATGGAGACGAAGAGAGCCAGTGGTGCAGGAGGACAGCATGTCAACACCACCGACAGCGCCGTGAGGATCGTCCATCTGCCCACAGGTCAGCAGGACATCAGAGTGACTTGGCACGTCCTGATTTTGCTGAGTTAGATGTGTTCCTAGGTCAACATATTTTGTTGACCCTGGAACAACCTTTTAAAGGGGTCATATGATGTTGCTAAAAAGAACATTATTTTGTGTATTTGGTGTAATGAAATGTGTTTATGCGGTTTAAGGTTAAAAAAAACACATTATTTTCCACATACTGTACATTATTGTTTCTCCTCTATGCCCCGCCTTTCTGAAACGCGTCGATTTTTACAAAGCTCATCGGCGAGCTTGTAACACTCCAAAGAGAAAGGAAAAATTGAAATCGCATCATATGACCCCTTTAATCCAAACAAATTAGTCTTGACCATATCCCTACACTTAAACCTAAACTTAACCATTAGTAATCCCTAAAGTCAGAGGAAATTATAGATGAATGACACTAATGTACGAGCACCAAACACTGATTGTAAACCTAAACTTCACAAAAACTATAAACTGGTTCTTCAAATCTGATTGGTTAATCACAATGTTGTTCCAGGGTCAACAAAGATGTTGATCCAGGAACATGTTCGTACCTGGTAAAATCAGGTTCTGCGAGTGACTTATTTAATGGAAATATTATAGTGTAAATATCTCTTTAATATTTAATACTGTTGTGTTTTATCTATATATACTGTATATATCTTTACATTTAAATAAGTTAGCGTTTATTTGATCTAAAATACAGTAAGTAGAGTAATATTGTGAAATGTTATTACAATTTAAAATAACTGTTTTCTATTTGAATATATTTTAAAATATCATTTATTTCTGTGATGCAAAGCTGAATTTTCAGCATCATTACTCCAGTCTTCAATGTCACATGATCCTTCAGAAATCATTCTAATATGCTGATTTGCTGCTCAGTTATTGGCAGTTATTATTGGTGCTCAATTATTAATAATGGTTCTTATTATATTCGGTGTTGAAAACAGTTTTGCTGAAAATTCAGCTTTGCATCGCAGGAATAAATTACATTTGAACATATATTCTTATAAAAAACAGTTATTTCAAATTCTAATAATATTTCACAATTATTGTATTTTTGATCAAATAAATACAGCCTTGGTGGACATAAGAGAATTATAAAAAAAACATTTAAAAATTATAATTATGCCAAACTGTTGACCAGTATTGTGTGTAGATAGATAGATAGATAGATAGATAGATAGATAGATAGACATTCTATTAATTAAAATCATTTTCTAGGCATTTCTCATGTCCTGCAGGTCACTGGGAGTGAGACGTCTCTTTTGTTGTAATTTCAGGCACCGTGGCTGAATGTCAGCAGGAACGCTCTCAGATCAAGAACAAAGAGACAACCATGACGTTACTGCGAGCCAAACTCTACAGCGCCCGGCTGGAGGAGGAGACCAGTAAGAGATACCAGGCTCGAAAACTACAGGTATGTTAATTAATGCATTTAACATGAAATCAATATTGACCTTATTTACTTTCTGAAATAACTTTCCTGTGAATGATTCATCAGTGTGCATTATTTTTGAATAACATGCACTGATGAATCATTCACAGGAAAGTTAATAAAATAGAAATCTTTATAGTCTTTTAGCAAAATATAACCTTGCTCTTCCTCTGAAATAACTTCATGATCCAGTAAATTTCCGCCCTTCATTTAGTTTCTTGAAATATCCTGTTTTTCCTGGATACGTGTTAGATTGGGTTGTGAACAACAATTCACATTGATTTTAACTTTATTAATGTACAGCACAAGACTGTGACTGTGTCTAATATCAGATATAATTGTTTTTGCTAATATTATCAGTGTTGGGGAAAGTTACTTTTAAAAGTAATGCATTACAATATTGCGTTACTCCATAAAAAAGTAACTAATTACGTTACTTAGTTACTTTTTATGGAAAGTAATGCGTTACGTTACTTTTGCGTTACTTTTTAAATCTGGACAGGGCTTGCTTGTTTGTTTTTAAAATAAAAAAAGTTTTATTTTTGGCAAATATAAAAGCCTTTTCACACCAAAAGTGAAATGAATAAGCCTCAGGCTGAAGGGAAAGTAAATTTACGTCCGTACAGTAGAATGCAGAAGAAGACATTTCAACACACTTCAGCAATAAAAAAGACACACGAATGTTTGTCTAGAGTAATTTGTGCTTATTAGTACGGTTGAACTGGATCATCGAAGGTCAGAAGCGAAGACATTGGTTAATAGAATGGGATTAAATACATAAAGGATATTTGTGTTGTTTAACATTTAATTATTGCAGGTTTGCGTCATATTCTGAGTTGCATTATTTTTATTCATTTTGAGGAATACTGAATCTGTGTTTTATTTGAAACTTATTTGTGTACTTATGTGTACTTATTTGAAAAATGTAACTCAGATATTCTCTTGTAAATTAAAAAGTAATGCGTTACTTTACTAGTTACTTGAAAAAAGTAATCGGATTACGTAACTCGCGTTACTTGTAATATATTACCCTCAACACTGGTGGTGTGAAATGCTTTTGGTGGGCTGTTCGTTTTGTTTTCTGTTCAGCCAGTTTGACTTTGACTTTTCCAACTGTTTGAGATTTTTTTTTAAAATAATTTTGTAGCGTTTTAACTCATAAAGAGCATTGTGCATAACATTGAGCTGAATATAACATACATTTTGGTGGGCTGTTCGTTTTGTTTTCTGTTCAGCCAGTTTGACTTTTCCAACTGTTTGAGATTTTTTTTTTTAATCATTTTGTAGCGTTTTAACTCATAAAGAGCATTGTGCATAACATGTTCACATTTAGAGCTGAATATAACATACATAAAGTAATGTTTCATTACTTTCTTAGACCTGGAAATCACATACAATCACAGGATTCCCTAATATTGCCAGTATTTTAAATCACAGCTTTTAAAATCCTCGATTAAGCCGACGACACAACACTTTTAAAGTCCATCTTTATTGACATTTTTTCAAAAATACGCTTTTTCCCCGAAGCGCGCCTTTCATTGGGTGGCGCTCTTTATGCACGATGACGTCTCGGTTGTATGTGCGTCATGACGTCACTTGAGACGTTCGCCCAGCGCTTTCATTGGCTGCCGGTCGTTTAAAGGTATTCACCTGCGCTCTGATTGGCTAGAAGCTTTGGTCGCCAAATTTCAAATGCATTTGCAGGTGGCGCTTTTCCCCCAAACTCACTAACCATTGTGTTGCCGCTTAAATGCTTGAGCTGCTACTGCAACAGCGACCAGGACACGTCTCTAAGGACATATAAGGAATACATAAAAGTGCTTTTATATTTTAGAGGTAAGATAATGCTGTTTTAATGTTCGGGAGCTTTTAAAGAGGATTTAAAATCAAAAGATATTCGATGTCCGGCCATGTTCGCGTTTCCCTGTATGTGAACGTCTCAGATTTGGGTTTAATATTGCATTTTTGTTAAATATAATATAGCTATATATATTCTGGAAAGCATTCCAAGAAACTACATGAGCAATTTATTGCAAGAACATAGATTTTAAGTTGTATTTTTACGCTAGTACGTGGTGTGTCACGTTAACGTTAGCCACGTCAGGAATGTAACGTACGTAACGTTACTTGGGCGCGCCAAATGAAAAACACTAATAAATCACATAAAAACAAATGCATCACCTGAGTAACACTTAAACACATTGAATATTAGGGAATAACAAGTATGTATTTTGACATGTATTATGAGTGTGTTTTAATACTGAAGTTCTAATGTTTAAAACGAGAAGTCCGGCTAATGTTCTTTGGTTTGAGCCTAACACAGTGGGTGGATCAACTTGGATTTTGTGCGTTTATGTAATTCTTTATATTGATGTAAGTTATTAGACACGTAAAACATCAAGAGAGTCAGCAATTTGTTAATGCATTTCCAGTAAGTTATATCCTCATGTACTGTTAGTACATATTATAAATAATAGTCTGGCCTATGTGGATTTATGTAAAATGCTTATGTTACTACTGATATATAACCTGGATCAACAATTTGTGTAAACATTAACATGGCATATTTCTCCTTTCCTCTAGTTTACCGTGTCTGGAACGGCCTCAATATGAAGTGTCCAAGCTACAGTGACGATTCAACAGTTTTATGCCACATGGAGAAAGCCGAAACAGACCTCGGTGAGGTGAAGGGCCACAGGGATTCGCCACGGAAATCAGCCCCGCGCTCCCCTGTGGTGCCCAACATCTCCACCCCTGTGGAGACCAGAAGCAAAGGCCCCCACAATAAAGAAAACTACCAGAATAAGCGTCATTCTCTAGACGTGGCATCAGAAGATGAGGTGATTATCAGCAGTAGCGGCCTAACCGAGGACAGCGGCTACCTTTCCCTCCAAAACAGCCAGGTGGATCACGGGGACGTGGATGGCGTGGACTCTCTGGAGAGGAGTGAAGAGAAATGTGTGTCCTCTCAATCCTTGGCCGTGGAGTGTCATTCTGCACCCTGTCTGCCCGTGTTGAAGTTTCAGGAGGAGGTGTGCAGAGAGCTGGCTAAAGGCTTTCAAAAGAGCAAAAGTTACGACTGGACCGTCGTCGATAAGGTTGCTGAGAACTACGGCCTGAATAATGTGATCGGTGGGAAGATGGGACGGCAGTTTGTGGACGTCCTCTGCGGCCTGTTGAGGAAAGACATGAGGCATGTCCTTGCCAGGATATTGGGCCTGTTGGGAGATTGCGACTTAGTAAGGTAACATCCGGTTTAGTTTTGTTATTTCTTCTGTGATTTGATCTGAATCTCACTCTGATGTGAATCAGAATGACTGACTGTTTTTGGTCTTTTGCAGCTGTAGAAAAGTGAGCCGGACGTGGCGCAAAATCATTTGTGAAGATCAGGTGGCCCTTCGGCGCTGCAGAGAAGCAGAAAGAACGTTAAGGGTAAGAGACTTTATAGAACGGCAAAACTGGAGCAATTCATCTGTGTGCAGTTTTATTAAAACTTTAAAGGGTTAGTCCACCAAAAAAAAGGAAATTCTGTCATTTACTCACACTCATGTCATTCCAAACGCTTATGACGTTCTTGTGCAGAACACAAAAGAAGATATTTTGAAGAATGTTTGTAACCAGTTTCAGTTTTTTTTTAATGCAATGGAACCTGAAACTTGTTGATTACGAACAGTCTACAAAATACCATCTTTTATGTTCCACAGAAGAAAGTAAGTCATGGGTTTGGAACAACATGAGGGTGAGTGAATATTCAGAATTTGACTTTTGAATTTGAATTTTTGGGTGGACTGTAGAGTTCACAAAATCATGGAAAATATTGAGGAATTTTGTGTAGACGGGGTTTCTGTGGGTCTTAAAGTCTTTATTCATTATCAGTTCACCTATCAACAAATGTAGATATCTTAAATTGTGTTCCGAAGATGAACGAAGGTCTTACAGGTTTAAAACGACATGCGGGTGAGTAATTAATGACAGAATTTTCATTTTTGGGTGAACTAACGCTTTAATGGTCTAAATCTGACCCAAATGTCTTGGATTCCTAAAGTCATGAATTAAATGCTGCACACACTGCAAAAAAATCAATAACTCCAGTATTCATGTCTTCAAAGTTCAAATCTCTAAACATCCTTAAATTATTTGGAGATGGAGAAATGAACATAATAGGTCTCGTTTTTTGAAAAATTAAACAAGTTTCTGCTTGAAACAAGAACCATGTTTGCCAATGAGGTATAAACTTTTTTTTTTTCATACTTCATTGGCATACGTTTGTTCTTGATGTAGTCATAAACATAGTTTTTGAATGTTTCCTGAGAAATGAAGACTAAAGTGTTTTTTTCCCCCCTCCCAAATACACTAATTAATGATCTGTCCAAAATATTTTCAAACTTTGAAGTGTTGCTAATGCAACGCAGTGTGTGCTTTTTAAAAGAACATTGAATTGTGGTCCCTTGGTCTTAAATTTGTTCATAAACCCTGGTAGAAAAGCGTGCTTATTTGTAGTTCAGAAGGGAAGGAAACCTTAGAATTGTTGTTTGATATTTTCTAGTTCTAATAGCGTTCGTCTGTTGCTTTCAGGACTCTGCTCGCTCCGCGTGCTCATTATCACGAGATATAATATAACTTATTTCTGTTAGATGCCAAGGAAAAATTTCTCATTTTCATTTAGTGATTGATTTCTCATTTTCATTTAGTGATTGATTTATCATTTTCATTAACTTAATCATTCTAAAATAACTAAAAACTAAAATAAAAACTATATAGAAAAATAAAAAATTAAAATAACAAAATTACTAAAACTTTAAGTAAAATAAAAACAAAAACAGAAAATATAAAACTAAAAAATAACTCCAGTATTCATGTCTTCAAAGTTCAAATCTCTAAACATCCTTAAATTATTTGGAGATGGAGAAATGAACATAATAGGTCTCGTTTTTTGAAAAATTAAACAAGTTTCTGCTTGAAACAAGAACCATGTTTGCCAATGAGGTATAAACTTTTTTTTTTTCATACTTCATTGGCATACGTTTGTTCTTGATGTAGTCATAAACATAGTTTTTGAATGTTTCCTGAGAAATGAAGACTAAAGTGTTTTTTTCCCCCCTCCCAAATACACTAATTAATGATCTGTCCAAAATATTTTCAAACTTTGAAGTGTTGCTAATGCAACGCAGTGTGTGCTTTTTAAAAGAACATTGAATTGTGGTCCCTTGGTCTTAAATTTGTTCATAAACCCTGGTAGAAAAGCGTGCTTATTTGTAGTTCAGAAGGGAAGGAAACCTTAGAATTGTTGTTTGATATTTTCTAGTTCTAATAGCGTTCGTCTGTTGCTTTCAGGACTCTGCTCGCTCCGCGTGCTCATTATCACGAGACTTCACCTTGAGCAGGGTGGTGTTCTCCTGCATGCAGACCGTCGCCTCTACGCCCGTTCACAAGGCCGTTAAGAAGCCGCAGTGCCAGACGGGTGGAGCGCAAAACGCATCCAAGTCAAGTCGCTTCCAGCAGTTTCATGAGGTAAAGCAGGAATCTCCCAATAACACCAGATTGTGTCGGTATTCACTGATACACGCATGATTTTATATAATAGTTGCGTGTGGTTGGCAGCTGATTTTAATGGTGTTGTGCTCTTCTAGGTTGCCCAGTCGCTCAAACAGGATGAATCTCTACGATCGTGTATCCTCTGCGGCTTTGCAGCACGGTACGACGCAGCCATGAAGAAGGCTGTGTGCTCACGCACCAGCTGTGCTTTTGAGTTTTGCACACTGTGTCAATCAGCGTTCCACAGCTCTGCGCCGTGCCGCAATACCATCCGGACCTTCTCCACTTCACAGAAAACACTCCTCGCCGGCTCGGCTCGAAGCAAACGCAACATCCGTCGCCTCTGAGCACCAGACCGGAAAATTTTACAAGAGCTACCTTTAGGTTCTTAATTGTTTTGAAAGACTTTTATAACAAAAAAAAAAAAAAAAAGAGTGTTTTATCATCTTCCTAAATGTGAAGTGAATTTGGCCACATTTGTGGCTGCTGCACAAAGTGAAAAACTACAATCATTCTCTACGCCAAAAAAAAAAGAGACTTGAGGTTAAACAGCCTCTTCAGTATTGTAAATGTTTTATAAGATTTTATAAAAATTGTAAATGTTTTATTGATGAAATGATCAATTCTTGTCTGTCTTATCACAGAAATTGTACATATTTAAATGGTTGAATAAAGCCTTTGTATATTTTTAAACTTTGCTTCTTTATTGAATGCCAATATAATCGAGTTCCCTATTAAGTCAGATTTGTGTGAAGGGCGTCTATATTTCTTCAGATCTGTCACATGACTAAACTAGCATGCTAAACCTAGCAAATGGTCTCCAGCTAGTGTCTTAGAGTTATTGTGACTCATTTTGTCCAAGAGAAAATTGTGTAAGAAGTCTCGTCACATAATGATGTTAGACTTTTGGATTGTCAGGTTAAGCACGTTGCATTGCGGGATGCACATTTCACAATAATAAATGCAATATTATTCAAAAGTTTGTTGTATTTCTTAGATAAAAATACAGTAAAAACGGTAATGTGAAATATTTTTATAATTTAAAATGAGTGTTTTCTATTTGAATATATTTAAAAATGTAATTTCTATGATGGGAAAGCATCATTACTCCAGTCTTCAGTGTGTCACACGATCCTTCAGAAATTATTCTAATATGCTGATTTACTGCTTGAGAAATACTTTTTATTCTTATCAATGTTGAAAACCATTGTGCTGGTTAATATTTATGAGGAAACATTATTTTTTGATGAATAAAGTTCAAAACATTTATTTTGCAACATGTTTTTACTGTCACTTTTGATCAGTTTAATGCATCCTTGCAGCCTTCATTTCTTACTGACCCCAAACTTTTGAACGGTATTCATAGATGACCGCACCATGGCAATTTAATAGCCATTGTGACATTATTTCTTCATAAGCTTTTTTTCCCTCATGAACTCATAAAGACGCCAGATATGATCTTGGGTTTGTCCTAATGAGTTTGTTTACAACTGGTCAGCTGGCACAGCTTACTGTATGTTAGTTGTGTGGTCTGAGGAAGACACAAAATGGACACCAAGACACTTGTTCTCAAGGTGTTTTTGTTGTTTTTTTGGCTAGATGGCACCAGAGAGCTTTTCTGTTGACACCCTATCGCCCCTGCGCTGTTTTATCTACAATTTTCCATGTAAAATTAATGTATTTGATTTTGTGTAAGATCAACTTTTTTTTAGTATACTTTGCAGTTTCAAGCTAATGAGTGTTTCTGAAATCACGTCAATCTACAGGTCAGCAGACGATGCTCTCAAGAGAGGAGGTTTCCACACAACTACACTGAGGCTTTATTTACCAGTCATTCACTGTCTAATGTGATTCACAGACAGAAAACAGAGCTAAACACTGAACACAATTACCTCAAATACTTGCTGGAATCTGAATTAGCGTCTCCCCAGAGAAAATATCTCATTTATTGCAGAACATATAAATAATGTGCCCACTTTTCTCATTTCCATTATGTCTGGTCTCATAACAATGTTTAAACTTTAATCTTTGACTTTCTTTTTCCTGGTGATTCTGGTCATGATTTGAAATGCATTAATGCTGCTTCCTAACAGCTTGTAATTTCATCCATTTAACAAATTTAAACCATAAAATCCATTAACTGTGATTGAATGCTGTGAAATGTGAATATTGTGCTGTGAGAGAATATGAACCAAATTGTTGGCAAGTAAAAACTATGTCAATGTTTGATTGAAAGATGATAAGTATGGATTAAACTGCATGCATGAAGCAAAAATACCAATTAACCTAGAATTAAAAGTATAATTGATTTTTGGATTTCCTTCCACATGACTGAAATGAAAACTTGGATGTGTAATAGATCTATAATGTTTGCTCTAATCCATGAAAATCATAAGCATGCCTTTGCAAAAAGTATAGTGGTGAGGATTATTAAAACTAATCATCTTTAAATAATTAAATATAAATTCTAGTTAAAATTTAGTCATTTTAATAATTTTAGTAATTTGAAATAAAAAATTTAATTTGAAATAAAACATTAAAATAAACATTTTCTCATTTTCATTTAGTGATTGATTTCTCATTTTCATTTAGTGATTGATTTCTCATTTTCATTTAGTGATTGATTTCTCATTTTCATTTAGTGATTGATTTATCATTTTCATTAACTTAATCATTCTAAAATAACTAAAAACTAAAATAAAAACTATATAGAAAAATAAAAAATTAAAATAACAAAATTACTAAAACTTTAAGTAAAATAAAAACAAAAACAGAAAATATAAAACTAAAAACTAATTCCAAATTATAATACAAATAGTATCTCAGTGACACTAAACTCACAGTGGTACAGTGATTGTGTCAAATGGTAATACTATGGTACTTTTAAACATGGTATACCATGGTGCTACTACAATATGATCCTTTTTTTGTTAGTGTGCGAATTTAAAACTTCACATGAAATAGGGTTACATTTAAAATACACATTTTAAAAACTCACAGAAGCTGCAAAAGCAAAGCATTAAAGTTTTTGAACATTTAAAACAGGTTTGTTTTATTGATCCTTTCTGTGCATTCAACTAATTCATAACCAGAAATAAAGGCACTTTTTCTATTAAAATATCCTTTCCTATCTTCTGCAGCTTTACTAATGCTTTTCTGATTTACTCTTGAAATCCACTATGGCGCCATTGCTAATATTTTCGGCTCCTTTATGATAAATGACTTGTTTTCCCTCATTTGTATGTCGCTGTGGATAAAAGCATCTGCTAAATGAATAAATGCAAATGTAAATCTTGACAAAGAACCGGACAAGACAGGTCCTGTTTGTCTTTTCATTCTAAAGCTGAAATATAAGTGTGTAGTTGATGATGCTGTCACTGTCCCAGAGACAAGCGGTCATTTCCCATCACTGCCCTCAGGAGCAAAGGCTGAATGTGGCTCAAAGGAAAATTTGCTCAAAATGTACTCATCCTCAGGCCATTCAAGATGTAGATGAGTTTCTTCATCAGAACAGATATGGTGAAATTTAGCGTTACATCACTTGCTCACCAATGGATCCTCTGCAGTGAATGGGTGCCGTCAGAATGAGAGTCCAAACAGCTGATAAAAACATCACAATAATCCACAAGTAATCCACACCACTCCAGTCCATAAATTAACATCTTGTGAAGCGAAAAGCTGCATGTTTGTAAGACACCACTTTTGGACTTTTTCAATGGAGGAAGCATTATTATGGATTATGGACTTGTATTTTGGCCAGAAGCCATGGTTTAAAGTTAAAAAGGTCTTGATAGATTTGTTTCTTACAAACATTTAGCTTTTCACTTCATTAGATGCTAGTTGATGGGCTGGAGCAAGGACGTAGGTTTGATTTGTGGACATAAAGGCAGACAACAGACAAATTGTTTGATCCAAATTATTGACAATTTAGTAGTCACTGAATATTGGGACATGTCGTAGCGTCTACTAAATTCTAGGCCCTTGAAAATCATAACAAGCCGACTTTGGAAACTATAGTTCTCTCCTTAAATATGAAGAGGTCAAACAACAGATTAATGAGTCACAAAAAGCTTATGTAATTATAATATAAGTCAGACACTGAAGTGAGTTGTTTTTGTCACTCTTCTGATGAAGATGTCATTCACTTGTTTTGTATCCACATAGAGAATTTTTGTAATCTTTATCCAATCTAATTTTGTACATTTCTTTCTGTTTTAAATGTTTTCTTTGGACTGTTTGGCTATTGGCTATTTCCATTTGATTTATTAAACCACGGTCTGTACAAATGAAGCTCCAAATCAGCCAAGGATACGGAGAGCAAAACAGGTGTTTACACTGAAACACACACACACACACACACACACACACACACACACACACACACACACACAAAACATATCGCTCATTATGAGTCATTCTGCTTGGGAATACAAATCAAATTTTTCTGTTGGACGCTATCTGCTGTGATTAACCTTTCAGACTAGATGCAAACCGCTCTGAGTGTGCGTGTGGGTGATATTTGAACATTATTTTAGTCACATCTGGGTTTAAATTTGAGTTAAGGGCATGTGGGTTCACTGGAAATATGTGAATTAGGTTATTGGCACTAAAGGAGTGTGTTATTATGAAATCTGTCTTATAAAACGGATAACTCACTAAATGCTGATAAATGCACACTTGTGATTGCACATTCTATATTCATGTTCTATAACCATAAAAATTGTACTGTTAGGCTAATTTACCACACTCAGGAAAAAAATTAGGCCCTGAATTTAGGATTTATGCATTTGCTCTGAGTGTGCGTGTGTGTTATATTTGAACATTATTTTAGTCACATCTGGGTTTAAATTTGAGTTAAGGGCATGTGGGTTCACTGGAAATATGTGAATTAGGTTATTGGCACTAAAGGAGTGTGTTATTATGAAATCTGTCTTATAAAACGGATAACTCACTAAATGCTGATAAATGCACACTTGTGATTGCACATTCTATATTCATGTTCTATAACCATAAAAATTGTACTGTTAGGCTAATTTACCACACTCAGGAAAAAAATTAGGCCCTGAATTTAGGATTTATGCATTTGCAAATTTCCATTCATTTGGGTTACACAATTTTAACATAAACTTAATGTGATGCATTTTTGTCAGTCATACATAAATGAAACGGGTAAGATTTCTGTACTCAGAAAAAGCATGGCATAGTTTATTATTAACTATTTGCATGTATTTAATTTTATTTAAATATTAATATTTAAAAAAAGCATTTATTCAAATCGCTTAGAATCATCATAAATCTGTTTATTGTGGAAACAATTACATTTTTCAGTTAAAGGGGTCATATGATGCCATTTCAATGTTTCCTTTCTCTTTGGAGTGTTACAAGCTCTTGGTGCATAAAGAAGATCTGTAAAGTTGCAAAGAC
>NW_015557379.1:847031-847360 GCF_001515605.1 Sinocyclocheilus anshuiensis | reverse complement strand
GGGCTGTTCTGACTCACAGATTGTAAGTACGTTTTTTATATTTAAAGGATTTGCCACTGACGATTCAAACGTGAGTTTTGAGTGGTGTAGAGTAGCGCTTGTTGTTTGTCATTTCTCCGATCACAAATGCAGACATGGCTTTATCTTTACACAGCGTGATGCAATGCAACGCGTAAAAAGAGAGTATAAGTCATTATAATCTGTAATTATGTTTTTGTCTCGTCGCTCCGGCCAGACAGGGCATCACAGTAGGCGTAATGCGTAATATTTCCGTCACACACTTGAGGTATTCGGCCAATCACAACGCACTGGATAGCTGACAGCACATC
>NW_015557379.1:831212-846795 GCF_001515605.1 Sinocyclocheilus anshuiensis | reverse complement strand
ACCCTCCCATGAAGTCAAAATGTTGTTCAAGTTTCCTGCCGCTGTTTTGGATATTTTGGATATTGCACCCATGACATCTTGACTCTTGAGTTGTTGTTTTTTTGTTGTTGTTGTTCCTAATAAACTGTTTAACTGCACTCGCAAGTGAATCTCAAGTTATTTTATGTGATAGTTATATATATTCTAAATAAACTACAAACAAAAAATATATACATTTCTTTTTTCCTCACATTCTTTCTAGTAGCAATTCCCTCTCAGTCACACACCTGACTGAAAGGCTCATTATGCAGTTCATTATGCGGGCCTTTGTCTTCTCAGGTGTGAATCACAGCATTATGCATGATCGTTCATGCCCCCTCGCATATACCTTTTCAACACAAAAAGTGTCTTAGAAAATTTAAATCAATATTTTGTTTTCTGTGAATGAGTAAGATGATTTTCACATCATTTTAAAGAAAAAACTCTAGACTTCAAGATCCAGTTCTCAAAAGTCTTGTGAGCAAACGTTCTGTATGTGTTTTATGGCCTTATTTCACTGACTTTAAAATTTTAGTTTTTCACTAAGCACGCATAAACATTGTTTTCTCAAAAACACAATCCTGTACATACATGCTGCTCACATATTATTGTAGCCCAGTTTGTGCTGATTACAGTGTTATTAAACTTTAGCCATTAAAATGTTTATAAGCAACTGAAAAAAGCACAAATGTCAGGGCATGTCAAAACTTCTCCAGGGCCCCAAAACACCCTCAGAACCCAGAGGGTTAAACATTGCTGTCTTGTAGTGTATCACCGTATAACACCCCTTTTCTCAGTGAAAAAATAGTAACCTAAAAATGGTAGAAAACAATGGTGAATCTGCACACCAAACAAGTTCAGAGTCCAAGATCCGTTGATCCATGATCCAGATGTTCATAAAGTGACAGCAAAGTAGAAAAGTGCACAAAAATGCCTGCATTGTAATATATATATATATATAATTTTTATATATATTATTAGTCTTTCTATTTTAAAATGTCATGTTTAATTAAAAGTGTTACTTGGCATGATGAATTGTAAAATTTACTAGCAATTTGTGAATAAGCAAGAATAGTTTCCACACCAATTTTTTTTTTCAGTGTGTGCACATAACGATAATGTCTAAATTAAATGTTTTTAAGTAAAACATACAGTATAATAACATCACAATCAACCTAAATACATTAATTTATACCAACAAAATTAATTTTCATGGCTTATATCGGGTACCCACTTACAGGTGGCCACTTTTTACAGTGTATGTCTTTAAGATCTCTTCTGCCCTTCAGTTTTCTTCAACAGACAGACATGTGTCCAATTCAAGCTAATCCCTCTGAAACGAGGGCCACGTGTGATGTTTATTATGAATGACTGGCATCAGTCACGTGACTGTACATCAGGGGTCTAAAGGTCGACTCCTGTCACTGCCATGGTCTTCAACCAGCACCGCCAAGCGTTCAGGACAGATGAGTCATTTCCATATCAAATGCTGATTGTCCTTCATTCTTGTGATCCACTAGCGTAAATTTCATCGCTATAGTCCTTTTCCTCCCCCATAGCATGTGTGTATTAAGCATAAAATGATTTGCAGAATGTAGGGATTAATATATTGGCGGTCTTACGTGGCTGGATAATTCTGTGAAGATTTGTTTTTGTGCACGATAACTAAAATGATTAAACCTCTCTGTTTTTCTAAGGATGCAGTGCTCTGTTCTCATAAAAATAGAGGAGAAACACAAACCGTGCTCTATTTGAACCTTGAAAATGAGGTTAGTATGCTAGCCTTCAAAAGTTTGGGGTCAGTAAGATTTTTATTTTATTCTTTTATTTTGAATTTCTGTTCATCAAAGAATCCTGGGGAAAAAAAGTTCATAGTTTCCACATAAAAACAAAGAAACAGCACAACTGTTTTCAAAAGTATTGGTAAAAATGTTTCTTGAGCAGCAAATCAGCATATCAGAGTGACACTGAAGACTGGAGTAATGATGCTGAAAATTCAGAACAGAAATTTTAAATTGTAATAATATTTTACAATTTTCAATGATTTGTCTGTATTTTTGATCAAATAAATGCAGGCTTGGTGAGCAGAAGAGACTTGATTGAACCATGGAGTATGAACATATATACTGTATGTGACCCTGGACCACAAAACCAGTCATAAGAGTCAATTTTTTGAAATTGAGATTTATACATTATACAATAAATAAGCTTTCCATTGATGTATGGTTTGTTAGGACAGGACAATATTTGGCTGAGATACAACTATTTGAAAATCTGGAATCTGAGGGTGCAAAAAAATCTAAATATTGAGAAAATCGCCTTTAAAGTTGTCCAAATGAAGTTATTAGCAATGCATATTACTAATCACAAATTACATTTTGATATATTCACTGTAGGAAAGTTACAAAATATCTTCATGGAACATGATTTTTGGCATAAAATAAAAATTAATAATTTTGACCCATACAATGTATTGTTGGCTATTGATATATAACCGTGCTACTTATGACTGGTTTTGTGCTCCAGGGTCACACATATGGTCTCAACAAAATGTCACCTATTTATTTATATCTCTATATTTTCTTTGAAATTCTCAGAGCACCAAAACTGACTACAAATGTGTACGGGACCGAGGGGGCATGTGGAAAGAGTGCAATGCACAAACACACACGCTCACTAATGCTCAAAACAAGTGGTTCCTGGCCAGCCATTTCTATGTTGAATCACTTTAAGTGGTAATGCAGCCATTATCAGAGTGGAGCTGGTCAGTGTAGAGTCTATCCATCTATTTTTACCTGCTGTGGTCAGCAGGCCCATTTAGCCATCCGGTAATGAGAGCTAATGAGCTGCTCCTCTCCACACGGCCCCCGGACAAATCACATAGCATCTGATTTGCACCACAACAATTCAATAGACGAAGATCAAGCCTGGTCACCAGAGACTGAATCTTTATATCATACCTGCTGATCTATGGAATCAGATCGAGAAAAGACCCAAAAAAATGAATATTTGTCAATAAGTCTGATAATCGTATTTAGCAGTGTTAACCCCGTAAAGCCTACTGTATCATATTTGATGCATGAATTTCTAAGGCCTCTAAATTACCAGCACGATCAAAACTTTGCTGAAAACCTGTTGCACACAATCTACTACATGCCTTCTGTTGTCCGATTGATAGTTCAGACTTTTTTTTATAAGACCTTTAGTATAATTGTCCAAAAGTCCACCGCCATGTGGTTCACGTGTCTTTTTGCTGTGAAATCTTCATTGATTTTTATAAAGTGAATTTTTATATTGTTAGAAATATTTCAAGATGAACATTTACTGGACCGAAAAAACGTAGGTTTATTTAATTATCCATACTTTCTTTTTTTTAAAAATCTAAATATGATCGGGCTTTTGAGAAATGTTTATTTGTTCATCTCTCAATCACTATTGTATAGCATTGCATTATTTGTTTTGAAGCTACAGAGCTTTGTTCATAAAACTAAGCATTTAAATATAGTTTTATTAAGACATATTATTATACAGTAAGATATATACAGTGACAGAATTTCAGAATTTCATCTTAATTTTTGGCCATATAAAATCAGCATCTGCACCAGATTGCATATGTTTGCTCAGTTTGGGCCTCTGAATAAATGTTTTTTCCACCTTGAATAGGAGATGCATATTCTGCACTATATGAGCTGTAAATGCCTGTTGCATCGTATGTTATACAAGACATAAAACACATTTTATGCATTTTGTCTAAATAAATAAATAAAAACGATTTTTCTGACGACTGTTTCTTATGTAAGATTCAGAAAAGTCATGTTTCTTAAAATAATGTAATTATGAACATGGATAAATGAAGACTCATTGTTAGCACTATATGTAGGCTATACATGGCACATTATGCAAATACAAGTTTTGGTGCATGAGTGATTTTTGATAAGTCATCTCAGTTTTTGCACCTCCTCCTACTTAGTGCTGTAATGATATAAATCCAACGTGACAAGTTAAGAGCACACAAAAAATATTCATTGCATATTTTCTCTGATTGTTTGTTATTGTTCCATTCAGCTTGATTTCTAGCATTTTCAGGAAGATGGGATGTGCAGCTGCCACAACGATTACAAACGACAAGCTAAAACGACACATGCATTAAAAGAAGCACAGCCACAGAAAAACACATAACAGCCTCTTCAGTTACCTCAGCCAAGTAGAGCACTTCAACACGAACAAGCAGCCAAACCAATCAAAAGAACAGGCACTCACTGACCATAACCTATGTTCTTAACTATTAAGCTTCAAACATCCTATTAGGAGTCAACGATTTGCGCTAACTCCATTCATCTCCAAAAAAAAAAAAAAAGTAAACAATATTGGTAAGTCAGTAGTTCAGATTTTTACTTGCCTTGTAAACACTTTCACTGTTCTAAATACAATGAATGAATAAAAAATTAAATAAAAGAAAAAAACTATTTATATTTAACATTTTTTTTTGATGTTTTATGTTTTTCATTTAAAATTATGATTTATATCATTATCAAAAAATAACTTAATAATTAAAAAATATGTATTTATTTATTTTTGTTTAATTAAAATTGTTTTCTTACAAGCAATCATTCATTAGATATTTATAATGAATAATTTACAAAAAATATTTCTTACAAAAATAAACAAATGATCTTTAATTTATTTGTTTTAATATTTTTCTTTTAAAAGTACTTTTTTTTACAACCAAAAATTATTTACCTGTCATTTTAAAATTTAGTTGTTTTTTAAAAGTTGTTTTACAACCATTTATGAGATGTTTCTAATAATTTTAATAATAAATATATTTTTTAAATTGTATATATATTTTTAAGATTTTTTTAATTTAAAATTGTGCTTAACATCTTTACAAAAATAATGTACCTAAAAATATTAAATTGTTTTTATTATTGGATTATCTCAAAGAGTGCAATGTCTGCTGTGGACATTTTTTATATATATATATATATATATATATATATATATATTGTAAAAAGGTTTGTATTTTCAATAATAACTAGAAAACATATATTTTTACATTATAATGCAACCTTAATAAAAGCTATAAATATCTTGCAGTTTATCATGCATATGATAAACAAACATAATATTTAGTGACAACACAACATTGCTGACTGATCAGCAGACTGGCATGGACCATCCTTATTTTTGAGCCTTGACCGCTCAGCCGTCTCTTTAAGATATTTATATCAGTTATAGTTTAATTGGTACAAAACAAACTATTTTTCCAGGCCAAAGGATGACTCAAAATAAATGTAATTTGACAGACAAGCCTAATTTTGGCAACCAGAGTCCCATCTTAGTGCATGTCGTCTTATATAACGCCTTCTCTGGCATTCCATATCCTCTTGACATTTATGGTTCAAATTTCCAGAGCTGCCTTCAACGTGTTGTAGACACTCTTAGTCACAGGCCGGCTAATACTAATACCCGTTTCCTTCAGAAGTTCTCAAAATAAGGCGAAATGAGACCTTCAACTGGAATTGCAGGAATGAGTGACGTGTTTTCAATGTTGTTTGATTTGGTGGAGTCATTTTAACGTACGGACAAGGAGAGCGGCCAGACCCTTCTGTATACGTCTGTCTTCATATTGCATCATAACTGCATCATCCCGTGACACTCGTACATCATTACACCAACTGCCTGGACAATATATTTATCATATTTTTCTAAAAAATGAGTGCTATGCAATCTTTAATGTCGCTTTTGTGCATGTCTTTCTCTGCACCTGTGCAGTCCAATTTATGTGCATTTTCATGGATGAAAACAAACGGCAGTCATAAGTCAAAGAAATATAATTGAGAAAGTTTGAACATTACTCAAAATAATGGCCTATTATTCTGAACAGCCGTCACTGTGGAACCAAAGAAGACAGGCAGAAACTACAGTTTTGCGACACTGAAATCCAGCGCAGTCAAGACTTTCATGGCTCTTCAACTTTTTATTTTACTTTGAATGGCAAAAATAAAGAATTCCAATGCCTCCCGAACCCCAAATGATCCCTTTAGAATCAGAATTCAGACAGAAGCAACATAAATATTTTTTACAAAATAATCCATTTACAAAATGCACGGAAATAGGGTTACATCATCACTCGAGATCCAATCAGCAGTCTTCAGGTCCGAATATGCGCTTCTCTTATTGTACCAGACCGGGGCTTGTTTCAATGCATTTATTGATCTACAATTTACAGGAAACATGTCAAAGCAAACCGGTTTCCAAGGCCAAAGCACACTATGTACATCTTCAAGCTGACAGCTCTCATCCAAGTTTATTTTCTATGTACAGTGCAAACATTTACGTCATTTTTCTTTTTCAACACATTGTTTTAGTAGTACGCTGATATCCTATACTAGACCGTGTAAATGGAAAACCTATGATGGTCTTGGAGAGCAGTTTTCTTGCCTTCAAACCGACCTCAGAGAGCCTAGAAAAGATAAAAGATCAGCATTTAAATGAGCTTGATTTACCAGGTTGCAAGCACTTTTATTAGTACAAAGCCTTATGCACGTCTCCATCTAACGTACCAATGGTATATGATTCAGAAGTCGGTCTACGGTGACGTCATCGTAGCTCTCCCGATACGTGGTCTCCCCTCCAGTCGATTCCTCCTGCATGCTGGGTGGGTCCTCTTGACTGAAGAGATCAGTAGATATGTTTAACATCTTTGTTTCTGAGCATTTCCACAAAACCTTGGAAAGGCGCTTTATACCTTCTCTTTCCTGTGAGAACGGCGTTGAGATATTTCTTCACCGCCATCTGCTTGCGAAAGCGGCTATAGTTGTCTGTGAATATTGCGTCTGAATGACGCTTCATCGGCGCCTGGTCTTCCATCAAATCATCACTAGAATTGCATAAAGAAATAAATCAGACATGCATTATGTTTTACATTCATGCATTTAGCAGACACTTTTAATCAGAGCTTGTAATGGTTATCTACTTGGGAAACCAATTAATTGAACTTGGTGCAATTGGATTTATGTTTTGGTCATCTTTCAATATAATTACAGATTTTAGATGCAAGGGATGCACAATGCAAAGAATATCTGAGACCACCAATACAACATTTCACATTTACTTTTATTAATTTAGCAGACAATTCATTATGGGATTATATGATTATATACTTCTATGACCATTTTGAGAATTTGTATATGGATAAATATATAAACCATTACAGAAATATGTTCAGAATTCTGGACTTACAGATTTACTTTATTTACTGCAATCCAGTATTATAGATGCAGTATCATGCCACTTTCTTTGCATCTAAAATCTGTGATTATATTGAACGATTACCAAAACATAAATCCAATTACACCAAATTCAATTGTTCTGTCTCCATAGAATCTCTGATCTTAAACTAGTCTGAGGTAGTTTTCTGGTTTCAGCTCGCCTTCAAGTTGGTTTTCACTGTTCAGGTCTGGTTTAATGGTTTTAGAAGGGTTTTGGGAGACCTGCTGAACACCACCTGGGTGATCAGTGAAGACCAGCAAACTTTAAGCTGGTTTCAGCAGGGCTATGGATCACTGCCAGAATGCATCTGCGTTAAAAAAGATCCATGTACCTGACCCGCTTTCCGATCAATGACTCCAGGTACCGTCTGGCAGATAACTGTCCTAGAAGTTTACTGTATCCGCTTGTGAAGAGCCCGTCTGCGTGTCTCGTCTCTCTGCACACAGACACAGAACCAAGTGCAATAAATACCCTTACTCCAAATCAGTTACTCCGATTTAGCCTACTCTAATCCAGTGTGAATGACAGAGTATGCTTCAGTTGCTCATATAATTCATTTGATTTCTTGTAAAGCTGCTTGGTTTAATTATATAAATGCTTTAAAGCTTTTGTTGCAATGTCTATACTCTCTTTCACACACAAAAAAAGCTACAATGGCACCCATAGTTTCTGGCAACAATATAACTAGTTTAAAAGCTTCTTAAGCTGTGTTAAGATCTCATATAAATTCATTAGGATGCTATTTATTAAGTATAGAACGGTTACCGTGGTAAATTTCGCATGTTCATTTAAGAGCAAACCAACGATTAAGCATTTGGAGGTCGTTAAAACCCTTGGGCTACTTCTACACTGCGTATGTATAAATTACATTTAGAATAGAAACGATGTATAGCCTTTATGGGGATTAATACAGGGTGGCAATATTTTAATTTACGTAAATATCTAATGAGACGACAAAATAACCTTTATTTGTGTTTTTGTCTTGTTTTTTTCATCTGAGGCGATTCAACTGCTCGCGCGCACCGCTCTGATGGCGCGAACAACGCGCGCGCATATTCCGATAGAGAAAATGCTTTAAAACATCATAAAATAGTTAGGAATTAAGTTTTATTCATGTGCTTTAATAGAGCTGAATTCTTACCTCATGGAGGCGAAGGGTAAACTTAAGGTCCGGACATATAAAACACTGGAGAGAGTTATGAAGAGCAAAAGCTGAGAGCCGTTCCTCACGAGCATTGCTTTACACCTGTGCATACATGAATACACGGTGTTATTTCATACTGAATAAAACACCAAATGTAATTGCATTTTAAAACTTTAATACAATATTAAAGACACCTGAATGCATGCAAAATTAAGTAAAAATATGCAATCTGTTTTCGCTGTTTGTATAAATTGATTCTTTAGGCTATGGAAGATATTTTTTATTTTATTAACGTTTTAGCGTTTTAGCTTTAATTTTAAATTAAAACAATTTAAAATTAGTATGATCGTTCAGAAAAATGTCCTATTTAGTTACAAGGCTGCGGTGTTTTATTGTAAAAACATACGTATAAAAATACTATAATAAATATTGTTTCATTGCGAACATCAATTAATGTAGGCTAAATGACGTGCAATATGATTAGACTACATGTTGCGAATGTAAAATAAAACTAGTCTAAATGAATGCAACATGCACGTAAAGTAAAAAGTGACTGTGGTAAATGTTCAACTGAGTAAATCAAATCAAAGGAACTTACATGTGCTATAGAGATGTGATCCGCGCGCTGATCGGGCTCCTGAAATACCTCCAGTCAAACCTCCCAAAGTGACCAGGTGCTTTTTTAAGTTCCTTTGCGCGGTCTTGTGTCTCTTTGAATAGTCTCACCCCTCGCCTCGTTTTATATGTCTGAATACTTTCCATCAGACAGGAAGACGATCAGATTTGATTTGCGTTAATACGTCACGAAGAAAGTCCCATTGGGATGGATGTGTTCGTCATTGATCTGCAGGCACACTTCACACACACACACACACACACACACTGGTGAAATTAAGTTTGTGATTGCTCCGAATGTTTTGTGTCATTCCTGGTGATTCATTCTTTGGATATTTATTTGCATGGATGCACTTTTTGGTCAAAGAAGAGATCGCGCTGAAACAACACATGAAATAATAAACCCAGCATGACTTCCCAAGTCAAAAAACACTAAGAAAATGCAAAAAGGCATATGCACAGAATTCCTGTTGGAATTTGAATTAAAATTTGGTACTGATCTAAAAAAAAAACATCTTAAAAGGGAATGTTATAGAATTCTATAAAATATTTCAGGACACATTTCTCAGTAGGTTTAATACTGTCAAGTCACTTTTAAAAAGACAGATGATAGATAGAATCTTAAAATTAAGGTTCTTTATTGCCATCGATGGTCCATGAAGAACCTTTAACATCCATGGAACCTTGGCTTTCCATTCCACAAAAATTATATACAGTTAAAAAAAAAAGTTTCTTTAGATTATTAAAATGTTCTTCACAAATTAAAATAAAAAAATGGTTCTTATAAGAATTGGGGAATGATCGAATGAGATGGATAGATAGATACCCAGATCGATAGATAGATAGATAGATAGATAGATAGATAGATAGATAGTAGATAGATAGATAGATACCCAGATCGATAGATAGATAGATAGATAGATAGATAGATAGATAGATAGATAGAAAGATAGATAGATAGATAGATAGTAGATAGATAGATAGATTTTAAACATATCAGTAAGGATTTCTCTGTGGGTTGCTGTGGTTTACCCTCATCTTAACCCTGATTCAATCCCTTTGCTAACAGGATCACTCTCTGCATTAAATACATCACTGCCAAAATAATGAACAAACATGGTCAGTTGTTGAGAGCCACTAGTGACATAAACCAGACTCCTTTAAAGCATAAACACAGGAAATGTTTACATGCATGAGTGTCCACCAAGACCCTAGAAACGGTCGTCCTGAACACACATTTTAGTTTGTACGGTCGTCATTTATTCTCATAATCAATAATATTATGTTAGCTTGCTGCTGGACTCGCATTAGGACCGTCCTCAATGTTTGAACAAAGGTACGGTGAGCCCTCACATTTATCTGCGGTAACAGTGACCTCTCGCCCTCTGACCTTAACAGCTTTATTTGATCTGGATCGCTGTTTTCTAGGGTCTCCTGGTGGATAAAGTGATTAATGAGGGATGTAGATTGCAGATGCAATGCCAATAAATCAAGTTTACAAATGGAATTTCTGTCTTTATTCTGTATTCACTGTAGCAGCCTTATATCAAGACTGAGTGTAAGTGTGAGACTTCCTTTGGCTGGATGAATTAGACTGTGAAGTTTAATATATAGTGTAAATAAAAAAATCAGCAATAGAAATAGTGATGCTTGACCATGCAAGCACCATTAACATGCAAGTTCAAGTCTCATATGATTTCCTGACCCCTTTCCCTCCTGTCCTAATTGTTTCCTGTCTGCTCTCTCAACGTACCTGTCAATAAAGTGTCAAAAGGCAATAATAATATGTCTTTAGGGATGCCTAACAAACTGAAAATGTTTGAAGATGTTTTAATTAAATCAATATGTTAATGTTAGGTTCGTAATATTTGGATTATTGACATTTGTCTGATATTCGTAGAGGAAGAGTCAGTTGTAATCTGTCAACACATCAATATCGACTTCCATTGTTGTCTTTATACTGTGGTCCAAAATCCAGTGACAGATCAGTGAGACAAACCCTTAAGTGCATCCAAATTAATGCAGTAAATACATCTGTATATCTGGTCACAGAGGACATTAGCTTCAATAATGCTATCAGAGCGTCATTAGATCTGTTATGAAAGCTAAGGACAACAGCGTCATTCTCCTGAGACCAGCGCTCCACACGGCCAATCCCATTACCTTTTTTTATTTAGCGTGGTTCATCCATTTAAATCTGAATTATAATTTTTCCTTCAATGATAAAAATGCATTTAAAAAATACTAACATTCAAGGCATGAACATTAACATGATCTATCTATCTATCTATCTATCTATCTATCTATCTATCTATCTATCTATCTATCTATCTGTCTGTCTGTCTGTCTGTCTATCTGTCTGTCTGTCTGTCTGTCTGTTTGTCTATCTGAATTATACAAGACTGTACACAAAAACATTCACATACAACTCAATATTAAATGTTAATTGGCATATAATATTTCAGGCCTCTGGGTTTTTCTATGACTAATAGTTTCATCTTTGCACACACTGACAAGAAAGTCAAACTGTTTTCCGGATGTCATCTCACACTTATGAACATCATGCTGTTCCTTACCGGTTGCCTGTGTATTGCATATGCTCTTGACTCGGATATGACAGCTCTCAGTCATTGGTGAAATATTTTTCTCTACACAACTCTGTCGTATCGTTCTTCATTCGATATTGCCAATCTAGCTAAAGTAGCTAAAGTTTAGCAGTGCATGCAGTGAAAAGACTTGGGTTCAGTCATACACAGAAACAATTTGAAGGACTGAAAATCAGTCCTGAGGTGACGCTTGCCATATGTGTGAGAGGGAGGAGTTTTATTGAAAAATAATCGAGTGAGATGACAACACTGGAGATACATTCATCCAGTCGCACACTATCTAGCGCACATTAAGAATCCCTGTGAGTCTACAGAGGAAGCATGCAACTCCTATTCTGACTCTATTGAATTCATATTGATCTCAGCACATTCATCTCTATTGTGTCAGAGTTTATGGGAAATAAAATGTCTGAAATTTACTACCACCTCAGAACCTCTATATAGTGGTTTCACTTGAACAGAATCTATTCCTCTATTGATTGCACAACAAATATACATATACAGATATGAGTCACTTATACACAGCATGCATGATGCTTGCATTAAATGCCAAGCAATTTTTGTAAAATTGATTTTCCAATCATATATCACTTCCATTTAGAGAACTCAAATGCAACTTATTGTGACCTGCAGCCTTAAAGAGCTAATAGAAAAGTTTAATTAATAATCTGCGGCTTCGGGTTTTAGTGTGGTTGTTACTAGTTTATAACACTGATATGCAATTAATTTGAAGTGAAGTGACGTGACATGTGGCCAAGTATGGTGACCCATACTTGGAATTAGTGCTCTGCAATTAACCCATCCAAAGTGCATATACACACCGTGAACACACACCCGGAGCAGTGGGCAGCCATTTGCATTTGGGGAAGTCGTGGCCTAATGGTTAGAGAGTCGGACTCGTAACCCAAAGGTTGCGGGTTCGAGTCCCGTACCGGCAGGGATTGTAGGTGGGGGGAGTGAATGTACAGTGCTCTCTCCCACCTTCAATACCATGACTGAGGTGCCCTTGAGCAAGGCACCGAACCCCCAACTGCTCCCCGGGCGCCGCAGCATAAATGGCTGCCCACTGCTCCGGGTGTGTGTTCACTGCTGTGTGTGTGCACTTAGGATGGGTTAAATGCAGAGCACTAATTCCAAGTATGGGTAACCATACTTGGCCACATGTCACGTCACTCATTTATGCTGCGGCACCCGGGGAGCATTTTGGGTTTGGTGCCTTGCTTAATGGCACCTCAGTTGTGGTATTGAAGGTGGGAGAGAGCTCTGTACAATCACTCCCCCCACCTACAATCCCTGCCGGTACGAGACTCGAACCCGCAACCTTTGGGTTACGAGTCCGACTCTCTAACCATTAGGCCACGACTTCCCCGAAGTCCTTGTTCGTAATAAAGATTGACAACTATTGCAATAAATGTATAAAGATAGTTGCAGAACTAGTATTTAATGTCTGTCTTATATTCCTTTATAAATAGAAAGATAAGAGCACTGGCCACCAAGAAAGAAAATGTATAGGATATCAGTCCTATAAAAAAATTAGATTTTCAATGCTGCCACTTTTTTGAAGAAAAGGCATAAAAAAAATCTGTGGTTTAGGCTTTTGTGGACATTCACCCTGGAAATATCATGTTTTTGGACACATACACGACAATACTATGGTGTGATGTTCAGTCCCATGGTAATTATATCAAACAACCATGGTATTATCATCACTTTACCTTGAACACCGCCAGAACGCAGCTCTCTGATTGGTCAGACGCTCGGAAGTGCGTCACGGGATAACAACATGTCCGCGTTCATTTGAAACAGTGTAGTGTGCTCAGTCGGTTTTCACTGCATACTTTGATGTGTTTGTATGTTGGGCTCAACGAGCAGGCGATTGCAGAGGGAGAGACATCTGTCAAAGGGAAGGACCGCACTCCAGGACCGGAAGCTCGACTATTTGTTATTAGCAGGTAATTATTATTTGAGCGGATGTTGTTAGCAGTAGCGCCGCTGCTAATGCTAACAGGATGACAGACTCACTGCAATATAAAAAGTTGTGTGTTTTACCTCAAACTGTGTAAATGTTGTTATTCGTTACAAAATCTAAGAGTTCTTGTGCAGTGTAATACATGCTTTTATTAAAGTATTTCCCAGCAGTCAATTAAGTGACGAATTAATAGCTTATCATAACAAATATAACTGTCACTGATACATGATGCTGGATGAAATCGCTAGTAAATTATGTATTTTCGCCTGCAGCTGATGAACCGTTGCTTTGTGTGGTAATTTTAGCGAAAAAAGTATAAAGTAACAGTGGACAGTTGAGGTGCATGAAGAATGCTTATAGATTGAGGACGCATAGAAATAAAGATTAATATGTGTGTGAAGATGAAGATGGATGGACAGTGAGAGGGGACGTTATATGTCTGGTTTAAACAGAGAAAGAAAGACATGGATAAAAATATTATATAACAATGTTTTATATAACACTGATACATGATGCTGGATGAAATCGCTAGTAAATTATGTATTTTCGCCTGCAGCTGATGAACCGTTGCTTTGTGTGGTAATTTTAGCGAAAAAAGTATAAAGTAACAGTGGACAGTTGAGGTGCATGAAGAATGCTTATAGATTGAGGACGCATAGAAATAAAGATGGATGGACAGTGAGAGGGGACGTTATATGTCTGGTTTAAACAGAGAAAGAAAGACATGGATAACAATATTATATAACAATGTTTTATATAATATATTAAAGTTTACCTTGAAGTGATATCAGCTAAAACGAAGTAAAAATCAATAAAAACTATATGTACATATTTAAATAAAACAAAATCTAGCCAAAATGACTAAAGTTTTAACTAAAATTAAAGTGAAAACAGAAAAAATATAATAAAATTTAATATAATAAATATTAGCAAAAACTATAATAGTATATCAATAATACTAAAATAATAGGTGAGTATGGTTTATTTTGTGAAAAAAGCAATGTCAAAAATATGGACAGACTAACAAATGCTTCAAAAGTGCCTGTGAAAAGGTGTGTGAGACATGTTGTATATATGATATAATAATATATATGATAAAAAGGGACTCATAATTAATGCGAGTGACGAGTGAGTGACGACCGCCGGAGCAGATGTAGACAAGAATGACTCCTAAGCGATTGAGGTGTTCTGTTGTTGGATGTAATAATGAACATAGCAGTCGTCATTTACTCCTGACATCTCAGCCGCTGAAGACGCAGTGGATTACGTTTGTTTTTGAAGGGAATGCGCCCCTGATCTGAAAAAATGCGTTTATGTTCGCGCGAATCATTCGTGTTCCAGCTTCACCTCCAGAAGAAGTGAGTGTAAGGTTTTTTAATGAATCTTTGCAAATCGCCTTTAATAATACTGTGCTAATTAGCAAGTTTAACGATGAATGCGGCTAAAGTAAACTCAGAGAGCGGCTCGGAAGAGAGGGGAGGGGTCAGCAGAGCTCATTAACATTTAAAGGAAAATGCTACAAAAACGGCTTGATCTTTAAAGAGCTGTTTTTGACCATTTAAAGGAAAATGCTACAAAACGGCTTGCTCTGAAAAGAGCTGTTTTTGACAGGGTATAAAAGGTGTTTTTTACACTACCATTGAGAAATTTTAACCAAACTATGTTACAGACTTTTCATTAAGACCCTAAAGAATCATATCAACTTGTGGAAAATGGGCATCGGATGACCCCTTTAAGCAAAATCAAACTGTTCTCAATTAAAATACTGCATGTTTTAAGTATGATTGTGATGTGATTGGCAGGAGCGCTGGCAGCTGAGGAAGGGAACTGCTCCTTATGAGGTTGAATATGAGGAGGAGCTGTATGTGGCTGGAAACATGGTCATATGGAGTCGTGGCAGTAAGAATCAAGCCTCATACGTGTACAAGGCCTTCACGGTGGACAGCCCAGTTCAGC
>NW_015557379.1:830690-831108 GCF_001515605.1 Sinocyclocheilus anshuiensis | reverse complement strand
GCAGGTACTGTCTGCAAACAAATGATGCTAGACCTTTTCTCTGAACAAACATTACTTTTTTGAGCCATTTTAGGTTATAGTGTGAACAATATAGTAATTACCATTTGGTTAGTAGTAGTAGTAGTAGTTTTGTATGCAATACAAAAGACATTTTTCATGTGCTTAAAAGGTTTTTGGGGCTGTTGTATTAAGAATCACTTTTCATGCTGACAATTATAGTATAATACACAAGTATAATATAATTTTACTAATTATTTTATAGGCTCTATGGTGTAATTTCACCGTCCCTCAGTCTAAAAAAGATGGTAAGAATTGTATATATTTTGGTTGTTATATTATATTTTCCACACATAAAGTAAAAAAAAGAAAAATAAAGGGGAAAAAAACAATTATTTTATTATTAATATAATTAATTAAT
>NW_015557379.1:820910-830669 GCF_001515605.1 Sinocyclocheilus anshuiensis | reverse complement strand
TACTAATTATTTTATAGGCTCTATGGTGTAATTTCACCGTCCCTCAGTCTAAAAAAGATGGTAAGAATTGTATATATTTTGGTTGTTATATTATATTTTCCACACATAAAGTAAAAAAAAGAAAAATAAAGGGGAAAAAAACAATTATTTTATTATTAGTATAATTAATAAATTTTTATTTAAAAATTTATTTTCATGTAATTTAAAAAAATATTTTTTACATTTATTTTTTATTTATTATTTTTGTTGTTTTATTTATTACTTTTTTATTTTTAATGTATTATTTGTATTTTTTCATTTATTATTTTTATCAGTATATAATTTAGATTTTTTATTTAATTATTTATTATGTTTACTTAATTTTTGTGTCTTTTTATTGCATGTTTTTATTTATTTATTGCATTTTTAATTGCATTGTCTCTTGTCAGTAGCAAGTATATGATGCTAAATGTTTTTTTGTTGTTGTTGAGTGATTGTTTTCCCCATGATCTTCAGTAAAGGATGTTGTGGAGCAGACGGTGTGTATCGTCCAGAGCACCTGTGTGAATAATTTTAGATAATTTTTTAGTGATTTAGTTGTGCTTTTTTGCTTTTATTTATTTATTTTTTATTGTTTTTGTTTAGCTTTTATTATTATTTTGGTTTCTGTTTTTAGTGGGTTTAGTACTTCAACTAAAACTTATTTTATTTCAGTTAGTTGCCTAGACAACATTTCAAAATTTAGTTTAAGTTTTTCTTCCTGTGCTTTTATATTAAAATTTTTTTTTAGCTTTATTTTACTTAACGAAAAAGTTTTTTTTTTCTTTAGTTGTTTTGTAATATTTAACAATAACAGTACTTTACCTTAGGAAGGAAAGTTTAAGATTATCAACATTATTAAGTAAGCATTTGTATATCTGAGGTAAATTGTGGTTGTGCAATCAGTAATTATTTTTAATTATGGCATACAGTTTCATGGTCGTGCGCTTACATTCTCCATGGTCTTCTGTCCTGGAACTCCATCCAGAAATATATTTTTTTCAGTGGCCATGAAACTATATTTAGTATTTTTTAAAGTGACTATTTCATTGTGTCATTTGCAGCATCATATTCAAGATGAGTCAGTCTCTGTAAAAATCTGCACCTCTGACAAAAACATGACAACCCCTTGTGATTTATTTCCCCTAATATATTTGTTTTGGTGGCTTAATGTGAGAAATATTTCATAATGTGTCACCACATACAAAACCTCCTAAATAAACCTACGATGGTCCCAGATAAACAGATGTTTTCTTTAGTAGAAGGACTGTATTTTTTTTTATTTGATTCGCTCATGTTGTTTGCGTCAGTAAGAGTCAGACTGACGTTCATGTAATTCAATTTAAACCATGTATTATTTCCTAATAAAGCTACTGGCCAACTTGGTCGTAAAGTTTTCTTATTGACTTACCAAAACCATACATTTGGCACTTGGAAAATGTTAGCCTTGGACATTGGGGAAAACCATTGAATTAACTTTATAATAATGACTTGGATGCGTTGTGGATCTCTGGACTTTTGACCTTAGAATGTGTCATATGTTAATGCTCTTGTTGTTCCCACTCATTGGTCCAGGTCTGTTTGAGTCCCGTCTCCAGTACGTTTCAGACAGTGCTCTGAGAGTAGTGTACACCTGCCACGAGCCCTCCATTATCATGACATACGACACACAGCAGTGCACACACACTGTCTGGACCCTGCGCAAAGTCACACCTGAGGTATGTTTGCATCACTCAGACATTATGATATACATACCTTATGTTTCCAAGTTTTTATTTTAATGGTTAAAGCATGACATCATGTGAACTGTTAATGTTCTAATTAGAAGGACTGTATTTTTTTATTTGATTCGCTCATGTTGTTTGCGTCAGTAAGAGTCAGACTGACGTTCATGTAATTCAATTTAAACCATGTATTATTTCCTAATAAAGCTACTGGCCAACTTGGTCGTAAAGTTTTCTTATTGACTTACCAAAACCATACATTTGGCACTTGGAAAATGTTAGCCTTGGACATTGGGGAAAACCATTGAATTAACTTTATAATAATGACTTGGATGCGTTGTGGATCTCTGGACTTTTGACCTTAGAATGTGTCATATGTTAATGCTCTTGTTGTTCCCACTCATTGGTCCAGGTCTGTTTGAGTCCCGTCTCCAGTACGTTTCAGACAGTGCTCTGAGAGTAGTGTACACCTGCCACGAGCCCTCCATTATCATGACATACGACACACAGCAGTGCACACACACTGTCTGGACCCTGCGCAAAGTCACACCTGAGGTATGTTTGCATCACTCAGACATTATGATATACATACCTTATATTTCCAAGTTTTTATTTTAATGGTTAAAGCATGACATCATTATGTGAACTGTTAATGTTCTAATTAGTGCTGTCAAACGATTAATCGCGATTAATCACATCCAAAATAAAGGTTTTTGTTTACATTACATATGTATGTGTACTGTTTATATTTATTATGTATATATAAATACACACACATACATATAAAATATTTACATGTATATACATTTATATATTTATATTCTTATATTGTATATAAATATATTTAATATATAAACAACATATTTTTCTTAAATATATACATGCATGTGTTTGTATTTATACATAATAAATATACACATTATACGCACATACAGTATATTATGTAAGCAAAAACTTTTATTTTGAACGCGATTAATCGCGATTAATCATTTGACAGCACTAGTTCTAATGTTTGATATTAGATTTAACGTTGAGTGTCAAATGTCATCAAGTCTAAAGACTGGTTTGAATAAGATCACTAGCACAGGTGTCTTTGACTCTCTTTGTTTTTATCAATAAATGATAGATAAATACCTTTAATGGCTAATATAAGTACTTTCCTTAAATGTCCCATCCAGATTTAAAGTCATTCGCAATCTTTTTATATCAGAATTTTTCTTTGAAGCTCAATAACAATGTGAAATATCATGTAGGCCTATTACAATGAGAAAACTACTGTGGTACTAATAAAACATTTTTAATAGATATTTAGTTTTTTTCCTTAAAAGAGGAATTTAATGCGTCTTAATGTACTACTTTTTAAAAAGTAGCACATTCATTTAAATCTAAGCATCTAGTTTAGAATGTTGATGTGCTTTTTTCAGGAGCAGACGACAGTGTTAAAGTGTCCAGACCAACCTGGGCCGGTTCACACTCCCAATGCGGCCCCCAGCTTCCTCAGCACCCACCTGAGAAATGTGACCCGGCTGGACTCGCCTGCCTCGCCCTTACACTGCCACGCCCTGCACAACCAGAGCCGAATCCCCACCTCCCCAGGCCTGCACTCACGTGTTCACTCGCCCAGCATTTCAAACATGGCTGCTCTCAGGTATGTCCATGCAGGAGGTTACTGGATACGTTTGGAAAAACATACTATTCATGCTTTTTCTGCAGTATGTATACTGTACACAGGATGCAAATTTGCTGTAGGCAGTAGAAGTGTTATATGAAAAGTTGATTTATATACAGTCATTCAAGATTTTGAGGTCAGTAAGATTTATTTCCTGATAGAATTTTTTTTTTTTTCCCCAGCAAGGGGAAAAATGTACCCATTACATTGATCAAAAGTGACAGTAAAGATATTTAAAATGTTGCAAAGATTCTAGTTCATGTGTATTTATGGGTACACAGAGCAGTTGAGATACTATGATTTTATTTAATTTTTTTCATGCTGACCTTATAGTGAACATGACCTTATAGTTTTTGCAGTACTCTTTTCTGCTGTTATTATGCATATTTCATCTGTACTATTTGGAAGTTAAGTTATTGAAAGTTGAACCATGTTGGTATATGTTTATTAATAGCCAAACACTCACTTTTAACCATGCAATAAATTGTAAAATCAGAGTTGCAAATGTTTCCATGTAGAGTCACATTTCAAATCCATTGTGATTAGATCTTGCTGCTTCCTATTATGATGAGGGATTTACACCGTTTAAATAATCGTGACGCTTGTAAATCTTGAACATCAGCTATAAGTGTCTTCCTCTTTTCCTCCACTGTCGTCATCAAGACCTAAATTTCACATTCTCTTAATTTCTTCCAAGGACATTCATACAATGCTGGTGCTTGAGGCCAATGGAAGTCTGGTCTTGTACACAGGAGTCACACGGGTGAGGCTTGATTTCATCTGCATTTTTCACCTCTGAAATGACATTATTAGTGGCCTGAATCATTTTTCCACTTTCAGCTCAGTCTGACTATGCTGTAATATGCAGCGTGTCTGCCATGCATAGTTCTCTTTTATTAAAAAAGCCAAAGGCATCTGTGCAGTACAATTTGCACTCAAAGCCTAGTGCTGAGTCTAATACATCATCTCATTCCATCATGTTCCCCACCAATCACTAGAGATTTGAAAATTGGTTCCAGGTGAGTCACTCATATCTGGGTGAGAGACTGTCATTAGTGCTGGAGAGAACGCAGGGATTCTTTACAGGCGCACAGGATATCTGTTTATACTGTTAGATTCATATAATTTATTAATGTTATAAGATGGTACTTACAGATGTATGCATGATTGATGCATAAAAAGCCCTTTTTTCTGCAGTACTGATGATGCTGTGTGTTTCAGATGTGGATGACTCACCTCGAACCAATTTTCTAGTTCTAATTCTCTAGGGATTGGTTGAAAATATGACTGATCAATGTGACCTATCCCACAGAATACAAAGGCTGCATCCCAACGCTATCCAATATTATTTGTCATATATAGTATGTTATTTGTCATATATAATATAAAAATAGTGATTTTTAATAAAATAGCCTTTCCCAATTTCTCATTTCAGGCATTCTTAGCTGTCAAATAAAATAAATAAAATAAATTGTGTATATAACCATGTATGTATATGTCTGCATATGTGTGTGTATATTAATTATAATATATTAAATATATTGTAATTATATTTATTGAAAGTTGAACCATGTTGGTATATGTTTATTAATAGCCAAACACTCACTTTTAACCATGCAATAAATTGTAAAATCAGAGTTGCAAATGTTTCCATGTAGAGTCACATTTCAAATCCATTGTGATTAGATCTTGCTGCTTCCTATTATGATGAGGGATTTACACCGTTTAAATAATCGTGACGCTTGTAAATCTTGAACATCAGCTATAAGTGTCTTCCTCTTTTCCTCCACTGTCGTCATCAAGACCTAAATTTCACATTCTCTTAATTTCTTCCAAGGACATTCATACAATGCTGGTGCTTGAGGCCAATGGAAGTCTGGTCTTGTACACAGGAGTCACACGGGTGAGGCTTGATTTCATCTGCATTTTTCACCTCTGAAATGACATTATTAGTGGCCTGAATCATTTTTCCACTTTCAGCTCAGTCTGACTATGCTGTAATATGCAGCGTGTCTGCCATGCATAGTTCTCTTTTATTAAAAAAGCCAAAGGCATCTGTGCAGTACAATTTGCACTCAAAGCCTAGTGCTGAGTCTAATACATCATCTCATTCCATCATGTTCCCCACCAATCACTAGAGATTTGAAAATTGGTTCCAGGTGAGTCACTCATATCTGGGTGAGAGACTGTCATTAGTGCTGGAGAGAACGCAGGGATTCTTTACAGGCGCACAGGATATCTGTTTATACTGTTAGATTCATATAATTTATTAATGTCATAAGATGGTACTTACAGATGTATGCATGATTGATGCATAAAAAGCCCTTTTTTCTGCAGTACTGATGATGCTGTGTGTTTCAGATGTGGATGACTCACCTCGAACCAATTTTCTAGTTCTAATTCTCTAGGGATTGGTTGAAAATATGACTGATCAATGTGACCTATCCCACAGAATACAAAGGCTGCATCCCAACGCTATCCAATATTATTTGTCATATATAGTATGTTATTTGTCATATATAATATAAAAATAGTGATTTTTAATAAAATAGCCTTTCCCAATTTCTCATTTCAGGCATTCTTAGCTGTCAAATAAAATAAATAAAATAAATTGTGTATATAACCATGTATGTATATGTCTGCATATGTGTGTGTATATTAATTATAATATATTACATATATTGTAATTATATACAAAATAATTTAATCATAATACCTTTACTAAGTATTATTAGTGAAATTAATGTATTTAAATGTGTATTTATATTTAATAATACTAACACTAATATATATATATATATAATCAGTTATATAACAATAATAATAGTAATAAAAATAATAGTTTTAATTTGATAATTATTACTCTTCTATTCTTCTAATCTATTCTATAATATTCTTGTTATGTATCTAATGTTTTATATATATTACAAGGAAATGACAATCTCACAAGTTTTGGTTTTTAGACATTCACACATACCTTAAATAAAATACATAGAAACTTAGAAAGCTAAAGTATGGACTAATTAAAGAATGTTACTGACTCACTGACCCTTGATGATAAAGAATACAAATTTGACTTGTCTTATTCTGGATCCTATTTGGGTTTAAAATCTTTCAGCGAATGCTTAACACACTGATATAAATAGGCTAACAGTGTGTAGTATCAAGAGACACTTTTATCCTGTAGTGGCATGTGGTAGCCCAATACTTTACATACATAAAAATAATTATTTTTCCCATCACCTTCAAAGTAATTCAGCTTTAAGCCTTTGGTAACACAAAATCATCATGTTTTAAGCTAGTAATCATGAATGTTTTGCTTCCAGGTCAGCAAAGTGTTTGTCCCTGGCCTTTTGTCTCCTACCTTCAGTGTGCAAAACCACCAGCCGCAGTTAAGCACCCCTCTGGAGAACATCAGCACCCCCGCAAGGGCCACGGTTCAGCATATGAGCCGACTGGAGGAGGTACTATAATGTGCTTATTGCGGGATCGTGTGCGTTTTATTGTAGCCGATTAGTGAAACACTAATTGAGTCATATATGTAAGACAAGACAGCGTTCTTCAAGAGGACTCTTGATATTGTGTCCTAATGCTAATGGCCATCCGCTTTGTTCCTACAAATGGATCGATATCAGTATTAAATCACAGTAATATGGCCAGCTCCATTATTTTTCTTCTTAAACAACAAAAACAACTTGGCTCTCGACTGGTTTGATAATCTAATTGTGTGAAACAGAGATCAAGTAGTCCATATGAGTGATAGTATGCTTAATAAATTATTAATCGTATCCCATATGAGTGTATTTATGGATATTGTGTTAGAAGAGAAGTGCTTTTTAGAGCCACCATTTAACATGAAGTATTGCACTATTGATAAAAGCTTCTCTAGTCCCTGCAAATGTCTCCTAAACCACAAACAGAATTTTATTCACTACAGAACTACATTAAGGGCAGATGATGTACTTGTGTGGACAAACACATTTCAATCACAGTTTGTTCCTTTTTTATGATGGTTATTTACTACCAGTAATGGTTAAGAGAGCTGCAAATATCTTTATAAACAATATTTTTTAAGCTTTCCATGCCTTTCGGCCAGAGAACTGGTCCCCTGACTGAGCCTGGTTTCTTCCAATTTTAGTTTTTCTCCATTTCTGTCACCTTATGGAGTTTGGGTTCCTTGCCACTGTTGCCTTTATCTTGCTTAGTTGGGGATTAAAAGACACTTAAAGGAATAGTTCACCCAAAAATGAAAATTTGCTGAAAATTTGCTTATTCTCAGGCCATCCAAGATGTACATTAGTTTGTTTCTTCATCAGAACAGATTTGTGGAAATGTGGCATTATCTCACTTTTTTACCAGTGGATGCTCTGCAGTGAATGGGTGCCGTCAGAATGAGAGTCCAAACAGCAGATAAAAACATCACAGTAATCCACACCATGCCAGTCCATAAGTTAATGTTTTGTGAAGTGAACAGCTTTGTGTGTATGGATGAAATAAATCCATCAAGACATTTTTAACTTCTAATTGTTGCTTCTGGCTAACATACAAGTGTACACCCATAATATTGCCACCCCATAAGAAATATGTGGGTGTATTTTGAAATGAGAGTTTTTTTTCACTGGAGGAAGCACGATTATGGATTAACTTTACCTGGATCAGTTTTGTACAAACATGCAGCTTTTTGATCCACAAGACATTAATTGATGGACTGGTGTCTTGTGGATTATATGTGGATTATTGTGACATTTTTATCAGCTGTTTGGACTCATTCTGACGGCACCCATTCACGGCAGAGGATCCATTGGTGAGCAAGTGATGCAATGCTACATTTCTCCAAATCTGCTCTGATCTTGAATGGCCTGAGAGTTATTACATTTTCAGCAAATGTTCATTTCTGAGTCAACTGTTCTTTAATATTCAAAAACATAACCAATTTGAACAAAACATGAATTGAGCCAAAAAATAACACTGTTCAGCAGAGCTATTTTATAGCTGAATCAAATGTATTTATAATTGACGAATTTTGCGAAATCAAAAATGAAATGAATTAACATTGAAATGGCCTGAGCTGAATATCCACACTACTTTCTTCATTTGAGCTGCTTATTGCTGAATTGAACTAGTTTCATAATAAATGACCTTTACACAGTAATCAAACTGAACTGACTTAAGTTGAATAATGAGCATTAACCTCATCAAACTTGAACATGGAACACCTTGCATCACCTTGCAGTAGTGTTGTGTTTTTTTGTGTTTTATGCCATATCTGTTCATGGTATTCCTCATCTCCTGCTGTCAGGTTGGCATGCCGTCTCCTGTGTTGGAGGTGCGCAGCACGACGCAGCACCATGAGTCGTCCTGGCTGGAAGACTCTTCATTCCAGCAGGCTGCACCTCACATCCACACCCTCCGAGACCCCGTCAGCAACAGAGTCACGCTGGTCAGTGCAACTCATCACCTCTAACCAACTCTCAGCATACAGTTCATTGATGCTCTAGTGTCATTAAGATGCTTGATATGATTATCAGTGATTACAATTCTGTGGATCACAGAAATTACGGAAATGCTCTTTTAGAGATGAGGAAGAGGGCTATACAAACAAGATGCACTGATACTGATGGCTGATTATTTTTATGAATGGATGATAACTGATGATGGCTGGTATTAAGCTAAATTTATTTAGTTATTTATTATTTAAAAAAATATTCTTCGTAAAGCTGCAGTGTAAAATATTTTAATGCATGCATGCTTCTAAGTAAAACCAGACATTAAAAACCTTAGTCACATAGAAACTGAAGTAGCAACATAATTTTGATTTAAACATTATTAAGTCACAAAAAAATGCACATGAATTATTCACAATAAGATCTATAATGAGTATTTACAGAATAGATTTTCAGAGTATATTTCAATTTCATCTTAACAGACTGACACTTTAGTACTTTTGAAAACTTTATATTTAAGAAAATCAGATCTGATATGATCAATTTCCAGTATTAGCTGATTCCGACCAATCCTGATTAATATATATTATATATTGGCTGACACTGATATAATTACCAATATATTTTGGATCTCTACTATACAGTGTGCAGTATAGTTGTTTAGACACTTTTTTTACCGTCTTACAATTTATGTACACTGTAAAAAATGATCGTTAAAAATTCCTAATTTTAACTGTAGAAGACTAAAACTACTACAATAGAAACCTTACTATAGTAGTTCCCTTACTGTATATGGTGAAAAACTGTAAAATATGTAATGAGACATTTTATGTAGTGTTACAGTATATGCTATTAAATGTAATACTAAATGAAAATTATACTATTAAGTTTTGTAAGTGAAAAA
>NW_015557379.1:817879-820492 GCF_001515605.1 Sinocyclocheilus anshuiensis | reverse complement strand
TTGAAGAAGAAAAACAAAACAAAACACCACCACCAAAAAAAGGGCACTTCGGAGTGTAAGGGCAAAAAGGGCATGTTCTCTGCACAGGTTGAGCCCTACCTGTGCACGTGCCTGCTTCTACACATGAAAAAACATAGATTCCCAGAATTGTCTGTGACACTTTACATTTGATGGTTTTTCATGGAAATAACAGTGTTTCTTAGTTTTTTTTTTTTTTATCATCTTAAGTAATATTTAGTTATCTTAAGTTGTAAAATTAATATTTATTGCATTATTTTGTGTTTGAGTGTAGAGATGAACGATATTATCGGACCAATATCGGAATCGGCTGATAATGGCTTTAAATGTAAATATCGGCATCGGCCTGATATGAAAAATTATGCCGATATGTCTTGCCGATAAGAGGAATACATTAACTCACATGTGCTCAGGGTGTGCTAGCAATTGCATCACATCAGCAGTGTGGCTCATTCTTGAAGCAAAGTTTTGCCTGAATGATGATTAGATTCACCGTTTTGGATCGCTGCATTTAAACAGAGGGGAAGTCGTGGCCTAATGGTTAGAGAGTCGGACTCATAACCCAAAGGTTGTGGGTTCGAGTCTCGTACCGGCAGGGATTGTAGGTGGGGGGAGTGAATGTACAGCGCTCTCTCCCACCTTCAATACCACGACTGAGGTGCCCTTGAGCTAGGCACCGAACCCCCAACTGCTCCCCGGGCGCCGCAGCATAAATGGCTGCCCACTGCTCCGGGTGTGTGTTCACGGTGTGTGTGTGTGTTCACTGCTGTGTGTGTGCACTTTGGATGGGTAAATGCAGAGCACTAATTCCGAGTATGGGTCACCATACTTGGCCACATGTCACGTCACTTTAAACTGAGAATATGCATGTACAGAATTATGTGTTCGGTGCATGATAGAGTAAACGGTAATAGCACGTGCAGCGGCAGCCTCCCCCGGTTCCTAATGCCCGCTCAGTAAGGAGTTTTAATTCCGTAGTGGGCGCTGTTGGCCTACTTCTAATAAAATGAAAGAAAAATACACATATAATATTTAGACTGTGTTTCTGATTAAATAACGCAGTAATTGATGCCATAAAATCATGAGTATGTTTTGATTTAAAGTTCAGAAGCTATAGCTTACATGAACAACAACAAAAAACCCCACACAAACATGTCACTTAAATAATTGTATATTTACTGATTTATTCATTAATGTGTAATATGTTATATTTTGAAACCAATTATGAGCTCTAAAAGAATTTTCAGAATTTGTACAACTCTTGCTTTAGACAATTTACAAATGATAAATCTTAAAATAAAATGTTAAGGTTACCACTGCATCTCTCTGAAAAAAAAAAAAAATGCAGCAATTGAATATAGTTTAGTTATTTTAAAATCTTCAATGTACTGTCATTATAAAAGAACTGCATTGTTGTTTATTTAATTCTAACAAATATGTTCTTGTTAAAAACTAACCAAAATTAAAAATAATTTGCTTTTAATTTGTGCACAGGAGAGACTTGGTGTTTTTTCCAAACAAAAGGAAATATATTGGTATCAGCATCAGCTATTGGCCAAAATTAGTTGAAAAATATCGGCATATCGGATATTGGCAAAATCCAATATCGTGCATCCCTATTTGAGTGCATTACGTTCATCATGTGGTTTTCTCATTACCACCTGTGTTTTTTGGTGTTTGTCAGTGTATTATAAATGTACAAAACAGATTTTAATACTTCAGCAGGTTGGTATGTTATCTTATCATTATATACATCAAATGTTGCTGCAGTTTTTTTTATGGTCAAGTTTTGGCAACCACAGCTGCCTTTTTTTCATAGTTTTTTCATAGACATTTTATTCACTGATAACAAATGAGGTGAACCATTTGTTCATTGAATATCTGTCAGTATACAGGGCTCCAGACTGCGACCAAATGGTCGCATTTTACAGCCACTTTTTCTGCCGGTGCGACTAATTTTTGTGAGGGGTCGCACTGGCGCGACCACCGTGTTGTCCAACTCATAAGCGCTACCATTTCTTTTGCATTTGAGAAACATCATACGGCAAACGAAACTAAAGCGAAACTAAACCTCGCTACGTTTCAGCTGCGCAGCGCAGACAAAGATGCAGACAAACTTGTCCGAGCTCAGAACAGCTTTACTCGGGAGCCAAAGTTTTTTTCGCGACACTCTTACTGCACAGATGCAACAATGCTGCGAGATCCAGTGAGAAGTGTTTGAATTCGCCGCACAATGATAAGGATGCTGCGAGATCTAGTGAGAATCATTCAAATTCTGCACAGAATTCTGTTATAAACAGCGCTGACATACATCAGGAAACCAGAAGCGGTAATGCTAACTGTAACCATGGTGTTGTGGTAGAAATAGTCGAATGCATTACATCATTCATTTCAGGGTTTGTACAACCTTTTGAGAGAGAAATTCAAGCACTTTTCAATGACTTTCAAGCATTTCACACAACTATTTCCAGCACTTTAAAGCTCTAAAATGATCCAGTTTGAATGTTATTTTTAATGGGATGACCAAAATATACTTTGTGGTAAACAAACACTTATGTAAAATTTAAAAAATACATCAAATCACAATTATAACCA
>NW_015557379.1:805217-817099 GCF_001515605.1 Sinocyclocheilus anshuiensis | reverse complement strand
TCACTGCTGTGTGTGTGCACTTTGGATGGGTAAATGCAGAGCACTAATTCCGAGTATGGGTCACCATACTTGGCCACATGTCACGTCACTTTAAACTGAGAATATGCATGTACAGAATTATGTGTTCGGTGCATGATAGAGTAAACGGTAATAGCACGTGCAGCGGCAGCCTCCCCCGGTTCCTAATGCCCGCTCAGTAAGGAGTTTTAATTCCGTAGTGGGCGCTGTTGGCCTACTTCTAATAAAATGAAAGCAAAATACACATATAATATTTAGACTGTGTTTCTGATTAAATAACGCAGTAATTGATGCCATAAAATCATGAGTATGTTTTGATTTAAAGTTCAGAAGCTATAGCTTACATGAACAACAACAACAAAAAACCCCACACAAACATGTCACTTAAATAATTGTATATTTACTGATTTATTCATTAATGTGTAATATGTTATATTTTGAAACCAATTATGAGCTCTAAAAGAATTTTCAGAATTTGTACAACTCTTGCTTTAGACAATTTACAAATGATAAATCTTAAAATAAAATGTTAAGGTTACCACTGCATCTCTCTGAAAAAAAAAAAAAATGCAGCAATTGAATATAGTTTAGTTATTTTAAAATCTTCAATGTACTGTCATTATAAAAGAACTGCATTGTTGTTTATTTAATTCTAACAAATATGTTCTTGTTAAAAACTAACCAAAATTAAAAATAATTTGCTTTTAATTTGTGCACAGGAGAGACTTGGTGTTTTTTCCAAACAAAAGGAAATATATTGGTATCAGCATCAGCTATTGGCCAAAATTAGTTGAAAAATATCGGCATATCGGATATTGGCAAAATCCAATATCGTGCATCCCTATTTGAGTGCATTACGTTCATCATGTGGTTTTCTCATTACCACCTGTGTTTTTTGGTGTTTGTCAGTGTATTATAAATGTACAAAACAGATTTTAATACTTCAGCAGGTTGGTATGTTATCTTATCATTATATACATCAAATGTTGCTGCAGTTTTTTTTATGGTCAAGTTTTGGCAACCACAGCTGCCTTTTTTTCATAGTTTTTTCATAGACATTTTATTCACTGATAACAAATGAGGTGAACCATTTGTTCATTGAATATCTGTCAGTATACAGGGCTCCAGACTGCGACCAAATGGTCGCATTTTACAGCCACTTTTTCTGCCGGTGCGACTAATTTTTGTGAGGGGTCGCACTGGCGCGACCACCGTGTTGTCCAACTCATAAGCGCTACCATTTCTTTTGCATTTGAGAAACATCATACGGCAAACGAAACTAAAGCGAAACTAAACCTCGCTACGTTTCAGCTGCGCAGCGCAGACAAAGATGCAGACAAACTTGTCCGAGCTCAGAACAGCTTTACTCGGGAGCCAAAGTTTTTTTCGCGACACTCTTACTGCACAGATGCAACAATGCTGCGAGATCCAGTGAGAAGTGTTTGAATTCGCCGCACAATGATAAGGATGCTGCGAGATCTAGTGAGAATCATTCAAATTCTGCACAGTCACACTATTTCTAGCACTTTCAATCTCTAAAATGATCCAGTTTGAATGTTATTTTTAATGGGATGACCAAAATATACTTTGTGGTAAACAAACACTTATGTAAAATGTAAAAAATACATCAAATCACAATTATAACCAGTAGACAGCAGCAGAGGAGCACTTATTGGCTTATTAGCCATTCATTTCTACTTTTTCTCTATATTTTGAAATGATAAAATCACTATTATAAAATATCAAATCATCAAGAAATCAGATTTTGTCAGAATTCTACACTTTTTTTGTGTATGAAGAAAAGTCACAAAGTGCCATGAAAAACAAATTTTTCTTAAATTTGCTACTAAATCACACATAATCACTGAAGCTGGTCAGTTCCATATACTAGAAGAATAATGGTACATTTAATAAGAGTGAAATATATAAGTTTTCTATATAAAAATTATATTTTGCACCTGTTACTGTTGTTAATAAAAGTAAATTTTGTATGCATCTTAACTCAAGCTTAGTACTTTACTGTCAAATCTGTACAAACAATAAACAAAAGAAAAATAAACAAGAAATGAACGTAATATTATTAGTAACTGCACTTATTAATGCAAAACAATAGTAATTTTATGATTAAATTATCTATATTTTAATACTCCCGCACACCACCCCTAGCGCTACCAAATCTGCTCCTGGCGCCACCATCTGTAACTTAGTGGCACTGGTGCCACTGCTCTCAAATGTTAGTCTGGAGCCCTGGTATATTTTGGAAGAATTAGTCTTTTGTTAGTCAGCCAAGTGGGCTCGGTTTTTCGTCCAATGCCAGTAGATCTCAAAATGGCCACATATAATTCAGATGAATCCACCTGGTTCACTTGATACATCACTGTCTGGACATACAGCTGCTTTCTAAATGCATTTTCAAAATGTCAAACAGGGTCAAGATGCTTGCGTTTGTGTTTGTGCTGACTACTGCTGCTAAAGGCAGGAGCCGGTAATTGCTTTTGTCGTACAGTGCACGGCTGTAATTGAGGGCTGCCACAGTAACAGGACATGACCGACATGGTGTGGCGGCTCAGACATGTGCACCAGGAGCCCGTCACTGTTTCGACAAGACTCAATAAGGTCTGGTCCCCTGCAGTCAGCTCCTCTGCGTTGTCATTTCCCACTGAACGACATGTCCTACCAGAAGAAATCCCCTCGCAGGCCTGTCAAAGCAATCTCGCCACAACCAACATATGTGGGATGATATGCTTGTAGTAAATCAGCTCAAAAGGGAAATATTTAGTCTGTGACCAGGACTGTAATTTATATGCAAATGTCAAAGGCTAAAAGGGTCTCTTAAGCCATAAAACCCCAAAGATCATGCATGATTCTACGCAGACGCTACATGCTTCTGAGACAGGCTTTTAAAAATAGCCAGTGTCTAAGGTTGGTTTTGTCGAATGCCTGCTGGAATTTTGCTGCATGCAATTGTTCTTTTGTTTTCAGTTTATTTCAGCAAAGGGAGCAACAATAGCTGGTTGCTTTTGACAGAATTCGAGCAGATATAAATAGCAACGTGACGCCTGCTGGTTCGGACTCTTTTTTGATGGCGCAGCTAATTAAGGATGTGGCGCTAATATCCGCCTCTCACTTTTCTTTTGTTCAGGAATTGAGCTCCGGTTCCATGTTAAGAATCACCATTCCCGAGTTGGCTACTTCAGAGCTGGGTAAGAGAAAACAGTCGCTTAAATACAGTCCAACCGCGTGATGCATCACTTCCAATGCAGCACAGAGCTGAGTCACAAGCTGTTTGTGAGTTTGGAAAGCTTGTCAAAACACTCATTTCATGTCCTCCTGATGTCAGTTTTTAGTTTAAATTTTTTGTTTTAGTCTTTTCATGAAAATATCCTCTACATATAGTCACTATTTTGGTTTTGTTTGTTAACATTGGTTAACAGGATATACTGCTACAGCAATTTTTAATCTTAATGTTAATTTTTAATATTACTAATACACTTCAAAACAATAAACCAATAAATAACATCATTACATTTTAAACTGCTAAATAAATATAAGCATAATGTCAGTAGTCAATTAATTGTAGTTAATGCACTTTGAGCTAAAATGAACAATCAATAAATAATTGTATTTATTTTAAGTAACATTTAACAATGATGCTTTAAAAAGATACTGCTCATTGTCAGTTTATGTAAGCTAATGCATTATCTAACATTAATTAATTAGACCTTATTATGTAAAGTATTATTGAGTATTTTGAATGTCAGATTACTTCATTTTAAACTATTATTGGATTATTATTTTCTATAAAAAATTTGTTGGTGCGTTATTGCAATATAATTTTTTCGTCAATGGTATAATAAAGGGGTATTAAATTAAAATTAAAAGGAATTTAAAATTTGAAAGTAATAGTTCACCCCAAAATTAAAATTTGCCTCAGTCTCAGGCCATCCATGATGTAGATGAGTTTGTTTCTTCATCAGATTTGGAGAAATGTTGCATTGCATCACTTGCTCACCAATGGATCCTCTGCAGTGAATGGGTGCCGTCAGAATGAGAGTCCAAACAGCTGATAAAAACATCACAATAATCCACAAGTAATCCTCACCACTCCAGTCCATCAATTAATGTCTTGTGAAGTGAAAAGCTGCGTGTTTGTAAGAAACAAATCCATCATTAAGACATTTTGACTTTAAACCATCATTTTTGGCCAGTATAGGAGTACGTTATACTTGTCAATTCACAAGATGTTAACTGATGGACTGGAGTGGTGTGGATTACTTGTGGATTACTGTGATGTTTTTATCAGCTGTTTGGACTCTCATTCTGACGGCACCCATTCACTGCAGAGGATCCATTGGTGAGCAAGTGATGGAATGCTACATTTCTCCAAATCTGTTCTTGATGAAGAAACAAACTTATTTACATCTTGGCTGGCCTGAGGGTGAGTACATATTTCGTCTTGTCTTCAAAACCTTTGGCAATGTTAACACTGCCGTTTTTCAACCCGCACTCCTGTGAGACTTAACAGTGCTGTTTTGTAGTTATTTTGTAAAGCTCAGATCCTGATTTATTTGGCATAAATGATGTGCCCAAGGATCTGTCACTAATGAATGCAATTATGCTTTACTGTGAAGTAAAACTGTGAGTCATTCCTGCCACTTTCTGCACTTATACATTTGACCTTTTCTAATGTGTTTGCTATTAATATTCCAGGAAGTGTTGATGATACATGCTTTGGGTCTGTTTATGTCATTAGAGCTGTTTGCTATTACTTTTGCTATTGATTTGTACCATTTCAATTTTTACCACCTAGCACCCAGAGCATGCTAGCATCATAACGATGACTTTTGAATGTACAAACACTGGTCGCATCCCAACTGTGGGTGCAGATTTCCCTGTGGCGGATTTGTTTAGCTTTTCTTGGCCTTTAGTTTTGAACTGATTGCGTGCGACATCTGCCCATCCGGCATTCTTTCTCAATTAATGCCAGCTTCCTGTTAATAAGTGCTTTAGTTTGAAAGTGGTGGGCTTTGTACTGCTAATAAAGTGGCATTTTATTCAGCTCCATCATGACCTTTCTGTGTTTGTTTGCTAATTAAGTTTCAGGCAGAGTCATTGAGAGTGTGGTGGTGTGACGCTGAACGATAACAGATAAAATAAAAGAAGTGGAAAATGCCATTTTAGATATCCCTGATTCACGTTTAGTTGTGGACAAAAGCTGCTTTTACACTTTTTACTGGTGTTATGCTCTATTCAGTGAAGATTTCATACTCTAAATGTAGTTACAGTACTCTATTGTTGAATGTGGTTGCTGATATTTACTCTGATTTCTCTAGAACTAGTGAGAAAGCAGGATGAATGAATTCTTTAGCATTTTATGAGGCAAATTTATGAAATTGCAAAGTGGCTCTGAAATGCATCACTGAACTCTGAGATGTGACTTGTGTCTCTCCTCAACAAGCTGTGCGATTTCAGGTTATTGTTCATGTCCGTAGCAAAAGCATGTGGGATATTACATGCTGAATTTTAATACTTTGGAATAGGGGTTTGTTTAAATTACTAAACCAAGCTATAATATTAATATTCATGCATGTCTTGGTGAAACACCATAACATTTTTTCCCTGTGAAACCCTCACACTTAAAGGGTTAGTTCACCCAAAAATGAAAATTAGGCAGTGTTTTACTCCCCTTCAAGGCATCCTAGGTGTATATGACTTTCTTCTTTCAGACGAATCCAGTCGGAGTTATGTTAAAAATTGTCCTGGCTATTCCAAGCTCTATCATTGCAGTCAGCGGGTGTTGTAGTGCTTCAGTCCAAATGAAGTGAAATAAAAAGCGCCCATCCATAAAAAAAGTGTCTCACACGGCTCCGGGGGGTGAACAAAGGCCTCCTGTAGCGAATCAATGCGTTTTTGTAAGAAAAATATCCATATTCAAAACGTAATAATCACTTGAATCTAGCTTGCGCTCACTGTTGTACACAGAAGCAGCTCCGGTAGAATGACGTATGAGGTCAGCGCTGCGCATGCGCCGCTCAGAAGTGACGCACGCGGAAGTGCAGCGGATTATCTTCACCTACACTTTTATTTTTCATCTACACACGGGGTGGGAGATACGAGCTAAAAATGATGTTATGTTTAATGTTAATCTAATAATATGGTATTAATTCATCAGAGATCAGTGGTGACAGCTGAGTAAATAACATGTATTAGTGGGGTTTGCTAAGGCATGCATCATTATTATGATTGCTTATGCTTGAGTTTAGCCATTTGAACAAGTATTAAACTTTGGCATGTCATTTTATGAATGTAATGTGATTTTGTGGTTCACTATGAATATGAAAGAAAATGTACCAAAATGCTTCTTGAACGAAATACTCATTTTATGATACAGACAGATCATTTTAACCACAAAATTAGGTGCCCCTCAAAAGAATTCAAGAGTCTGTACTTCATTCAAAATTGTGAGATTTAAAAAAAATGGTCAGAATTCTATATTATAAACTAACAATTCTGAGGAAAAAAATCTGAATTGTGAGATCACAGCTCAAAATTGTGGGATATTAATTTGAAATCGCAACAAATAAATTCAGAATTGAGTTTTTAACTCAAAATTATGAGATTTTATTTTGAAATTGTGAGATACAAACTGGAAATTGCAAGAAATAATGTCAAAATTGTGTATTATAAACTCAGAACTCAAAAGGTCTGAATTGCAAGTTTACTCAAAATTGTGAGATATGAACTTGGAATTGCAATAAATAAATTCAGATTTGAGAGGTTTTTAACTTAAAACTTTGAGATTTTAACTTGAAATCGTGAGAAATAAAGTCAGAATTACGTATTATGAACTCAAAATTCTAAAAAAAACAAACAAATTCTTATAGTTATACATAAATATTTGTGCACCCGACATGCATGATTCCTCCAATCGTTCAGCTCTTTACAGAGAGGTTTGCTTTTATTTTCTAGTTGATGTTTGACTGGTGAATGATGAAATGAGTTAAACATTTCACATAGACTCACAAGGCGGCATTCAAGCCTTCTCTAGAGACCAAAATGTTACAGAAAGTGCTCACTCCTTACCATTGTGACTTCTGTTATTAATGCCGAATCTTTCTTTTACTCCCACAGTCAAGCGTTGCTTGCAGGCCATCAGGTTTATCTTACCCAAGGACACTGCCATGAAAGTGCTGGTCAAGTGGTACAACAGTTACAATGCCCCTGGAGGTCCCAGCATGCACCTGGAGTGGAACCTGTTTGTTACATGCCTAATGACAATGATGGGTTACAACACGGAACGACTGACGTGGACACGCAATGTGAGTGTCTCTTTGTGTTGGGTATCCTTGAGCCTGTGCTAGCTCACTAGGATTGATCAAGCATTTCACTGAATTAAAACTTTACATGACTTGGAAAAAAAAAAAATATATTGTTTTAAAATCAATTAGATCAATTTAATACACATTAAAACTTTTTTCTACAAATTAAATTGTAATTATTGATATAATACATATTTGCCCAGTACAATTAATTTTTGATTAAAATTTTTTTTTGTGGTCATTTTAATGTTTAGGTCTTGCATGATTTTTAATATAATTTAGTTTAATAAATCAGTGAAATTAAATCTTTATTTATTTAACAAAACAAAAGTCTTTAGTAAAACAAAATGTTATTTATTTAGAAAAAAAAGAAACTTTAAAACAAAACACTATATTAAAACATTAACATTAAAACAAACATTAAACATTAACATTAAAACAAAACACTATAGTATACATAATTGTTTTAAAATCAATTAGATCAATTTAATACACATTAAAACTTTTTTCTACAAATAAAATTTTTCTAACCATATTTGCCCAGTACAATTAATTTCTGATTTAAAATATTTTGTTGTGATTTTATTTAAATCAGAAATGTTGTAGATCTTATTTGCTTGCATATGTTATATAGTATAGTTTAATAAATCAGTGAAAAGGTAAATATTTATTTTTATTTATTTATTTATACAAGCAAAAATACTTTATTTAAACATTTATCAAAACAAAAGACTTTATTAAAACAGCACTATTAATTTTGCAAAAAAAATATTATAACAAAACACTGGACAAAATTGTATTATAAGATGACTTATGGCTGACAGGGAAGTTTGCAATTAGTGAATGAAGCACTTGTCCGTCTTCATTGATCATTAACACAATTGTCATCTCCACAGCTTCATTTTGAAGTGCCACTCTCTCCAGTAATAGCCCCGAAGAAAGCCCGACCTGCTGACACAGGTTCAGATGAGGTGAGTGTCCCTAGACATGTCAAAGACCCTTGATCATCTAAACTCTCCTGTCATCTGATCATCTGTAGCCTACCAGCTTGAACTGCAGCGTAAAATGTTAACTTGCGTTTGATTTTTTACAGAAAACCTAATAAAGCTTACTGTATACACTTCCATTCAAAATTTTAGGGTCAGGAAGTTTTATTTTAAAGAAATTAATACTTTTATTCAGCAAAGATGCATTAAATTGATCAAAAGTGACAGTAAAGACATTTAAAATGTTACAAAAGATTCAAGTTAACTTTCTATTCATCTTAGAATCCTGAATAAAATATAACATTGTTTCCACAAAAATATGAAGCAGCGCAACTGTTTTCAACATTGTAATAATAAGAAATAGGGATGTTCATTTCGGTCAATTTTCCCGACCGACAACCGTTACTTGTTATCCGGACATTAACCGTTAACTGATAAGATTAGAATAATAAATTAGTGTTAAATAAAAATAGAACGGATGAGTGTCTGTGACCCATTAAAAATACAAAAAATGTTTTTCACGGGTTTATTTTAACGTGCAAACAGGAGCATGCAGAACAACAGAGCAACAACAGAACCTGGATTCACACATCGTCAAATTATTACGCAACCTGCGGCGCTTCTGAGAACAGAGAAAAACAGATTAAAATAACAAATAAAAAGAATAAAATAAATAGGCATACACTAAATATTTTTCAACTAAATAATTAACATTAAGATGACAAAACGAAAACACTGAATCCTTCTATGCCCCTCAAAGAGTCTTTTTTTTTTCGTCAGACATAAAAATAAATAGCAGGCCTACCTCAGTGTGCACAATGTGTCTAGTTTTTATTTTTTAAAATGTCGGTGTGCTGTGCGGATAGTCTGGAGTAGAGCTCTGCGCGGAACTGTTTCGTAATGCTGCTCCCGCTGAATTTCTGACCATTACCGCCTGCTCCCGCAACGTGTGTGTTCCACTCCCGCGATTTTTGTGCCCGCTCCCGCAAACATTCTTATATTGTTTATAATTTTTGCGCTATCAATATGAGGGTATTGAAATCGCTTTTGAATGGGCTCGCTGTTCACTTTCACTTTCGATTTCGCGTTCACGCGCACTCTGTGTTCGTGTTCACGCGCACTCTGTGTAAAGGAGCACATCTAATCTTACAAGATCCGATATTTGTCAGTGAGTTCAGGATCTGCTGAGCAGCAAATACTCCAGCATGGTCTGTCAGTCATCTATCCTACTCTCGACCCGTGATCAGTCAAGCTCGTGTTGGATGCAGGGTTGCAAAGTCCGCGTTTTTTCTACGAAATCTGGCTACTTTTAAACAGATTCCCTGGGTTGATTTTTCCCCGTGGGGTAAACAAATATGTATAGCATATTTTTCTTTCACCATGCAGCAAACTTACTTGAAATATTCGGCGGGGGGATACTTAAAAAAAAATAAATAAAAAAAATAAAAAAAATTTAAGCTGATAGTATTAATCGGTCAATTTTTTTACTTTCGGTTAACGGTTAAACGATTAATATGAACATCCCTATAAGAAATGTTACTGTTTACTGTTTTTACTGTATATTTAACCAAATAAATTCAACCTTGGTGATCTTAAGAGACTTTAAAAGTGTTATATAATCTTAATGACCCCAAACTTTTGTATAGTAGTGTATATAGTGTATAACTTATGTATAAAAGTCCTTGCTGGGTTCCTGTTGTGGATGTTTTCAAGGTTTATTTATGGCTACATCTGTATGACATCAACAGGATTGGGGATACCTCCGATGCTCCGACTACCATTGGCAGGTTTACATGCGCCCTGCGGTGGCTGTTCAGGGCCTGGAGCCGGTGTCGCCCCCCGGTGGAGTGGATAACCACGAGTCTGTTCTGGGTTTAGAGTCGTCTGCCCTGCTCTTTCCACACATCCCGGTGCTCTGCTATGTTCTGCATCTGCTCTATGAAGACCTGAAGCTGGACGAGCTGCAGCGGAGCGGGGCGAGAGCTCTGGTCGGTCTGCTGCAACAGCTGGCCAAGTAATTAGTTATTTTATTTTTTGCCTTTTGTCTACGAATAATAACAAATGCATTGGGTCAGACCTGAACTTGTTTTTACCTCCTGACTAACTCATCAAAACTCCCACTTCACATTGTCAGTGCCGCTTTTCTTTGTGGCGTATCCTAAGTTTGAATGGGGAGATAGCTGTAATGTATTTCATTGTTTAATAAAATGTCAAGTGCATGCTGTCATGTGGACATGAACAAAACAGCAGTGAGAGTTTAATTGGCTGCTGTTTGATGAACCCGTGTGGGTTTGAAATTTAAAAGCATTGTATTATAATACAGAAGATCAGATAAGGCTGTAACGATAATCCTCTGTTGACTCTTCGGCTTGTGCGTATTGTTTGTAGGTCAGCATTAGGGCTGGGTAATATATATCTTAATATTTTTTAGTCTTTTGATGATATTGGATACATATCTCGATGTATGTATTTGCTCAAAAATTTACTTTTTTCACAGTCAAAAACCATAATTTCAACCAATTAATTCTTGAGTCATGGTGCACAATTTTAACTGTTAGTTTTAGAAATGGCTAAATGGTCACTTTCATGTTATTTATTCATCATTCTATCAATATTATTATATTGTGTGTGTATATATGTATATAATGTATATAATTATAAATTATTATAAATGTTAAAAAATATAAATGTTTAATTTATATTGTATTTTATATTAGTATGTTACAATATAAATACAATACATTTTTTATTTTATAACTTATATATAATATATATATATTGAAAAACATACGTGTGCTATACACTACCAGTCAAAAGTTTGGGATCAGAACGATTTTTTATGTTTTTTACAGGAGTTTCTTATGCTCATCAAGGCTGCATTTATTCGATCAAAAATACAGGAAAAAATGTAATATTGTGAAACATTATTATGATGTAAAATAACATTTTAGATCAAAAGTTTGGGGTCAGTACATTTTTATTCTTTCTTTTTTTTAGAAAGAAATGTAAAAAAATGGTTAAGAATTTTATTTATTTTTTTTACATTTTAAGAAGTGATAGCAAACATTTATATAGTTAGAAAAGATTTATTTTTTTAATAAATGCTGTTCTTTTTAACTATTTATTCATCAAAGAATCTTGAAAAAAAGTATCGCAGTTTCCCAAAAAATATTTTGGCAGCACAACTGTTGCCAACATTAATAATTCTTTTTATTTTTTTAAATTTTTTTTTTCTCTAATGGAGTATTTAATTTTTTCCAGATGTAGAAAGGACATTAGGTCCTTCAACCAAGAAAAATTAGGAGGGGGACATGAGGATTTCCAGTGTAACAGTATTCGTCTTTTGGCTAACAATGAAGCAAAAGCAATAATATCAGCATGACGCTTGTTGTACATGCCATCAGTAGGGGGTACTCCAAAAATTGCAATTATTGGGCAGGGTTTCGCAGAAACATTAAGAGCCTTTGACAATGTAGCAAAAAAAGAAGACCAGAATGGATACAATTTAGGACATGTATAAAATGAATTAGTATGATCTGCTGGGGATAGCGAACATCTT
>NW_015557379.1:800640-804917 GCF_001515605.1 Sinocyclocheilus anshuiensis | reverse complement strand
TGAATTTGAACTTTGAACTGAACAAGATTCAAACGAGCACAAATACAGACAGAGTTAATTTTAGCTAGAGCATTATTCCACAACTCTTCATCAAGATCCAGTCCTAGCTCCCTCTCCCAGGTTTCCTTGAGTGCTAAAAGAGGAGGGAACTGTGAGGAGCGCAACAGGCCATAAATTGAGGAAATATGGATGTGTGATTTCGAAAGTGACATTATAACTTCAATTAAAGTTTCCTTTGGCTGGTGAGGGAAGGTGGCAAAATGTGCTTTAGCAAAGTCACGTAATTGAAAATAGTGAAATAAATTGGATTTGGAGATTTTGAATCTACTCAGCAAATCATTGAATGTCACATATGTGATCGGAAAACAAATCCTGAAACGATACTAAACCCTTCTCCCTGAGCTGTGCAAAAGTTGAATCCAAAGCCGAAGGTGTAAAAAGGTGATTACCACAAATCGGCATATAAATGGATAAAGTATTTAATTTAAAGTGGTGACGAAACTGTTTCCAGATTTTAAGCGAAGAAAGTACAATCGGGTTAGTGGTGTATTTAGAGAGGCGCCGCAAGTTGGGATCAAAAACTAATGCTGGTAACGAGGATGATGTGCAGGAGCTAGCTTCTATCATACACCAATTAATATCCGGGGAGTTACACCATGCATATATTTTCTGAATATTAGCTGCCCAATAGTAGAAAAGGAAATTTGGAAGAGAGAGACCCCCTTCTTGTTTGGTTCTTTGAAGAGTTGACTTGTGTACACGTGGAGGCTTACCAGCCCAAATATACGAGGATATAGTGGCGTCAGATGATTTAAAAAAAGATTTGGGTAGAAAAATGTGAACAGTCTGAAATAGAAAAGGTATTCGTGGAAGGATATTCATTTTAATTGGTTCAGTCCTACCTACTAATGATAGTGTAAGACTGCTCCACTGCTGAAGATCTATTTTAATGCGATCCATTAATTTTATAAAATGTTCTTTGTGCAATGACTTCAATGAGTTTGAAATATAAACCCCTAAGTAACGGAAGCCTGTTTTTTTTTCTGTATTTTTGATCAAATAAATGCAGCCTTGATGAGCATAAGAGTCTTCTTTAAAAAACATTACAAGTCTTACTGATCCCAAACTTTTGAGCGGCAGCGTGTGTGTGTATATATATATATATACTGTATATGTATGTGTGTGTATGTATGTATATATATATATATATATATATATATATAAAATGAAACACGCATGATTTTCAGTTATTTATATATGTATTCAACATCAATCTGTATAATCAAATATATAAAATAAAACATGTTTTTAAATTATTTATTTATATATAGTCAATATAGTGTATAATCAACATACTTATGTATTTCATATAGATTCAAATAGATAAAACCTAATAAGGAAAAAACAACCTTGTGTTGAAAAATGTTTTTTTTTTTTATATTATTAATTTCTACAATGTCCTGACAGAAGTCAGTTAAAAAAAATTCACCTAACTTTTTAAGATTGCTCAGATGTCTCTACTTTGTCAGATATTTATGAGTTTTCTTCAGTAGATGGAGCTGACAGTCAGTTTGAAACCATCCTGTATTCTCAATTCATTCGTAACCAAAGATGGATTTATCATTTCATTCATTAATATTTGTAATGACAGTACACATTTTTATATATCTGATGGTATATTGACTCATACTGACTGAAGTAAAGCCCATATTTTGTGAGAAACTGGAAGAAGCAGGAGGTTGTACCCAAAGATAGATCATGTTTAGAACCTGTTTAGATGAACCCAAACATTATTACTGTATTTTTTACTTTATTACTCTGTTTACAAATAAAAACCATGTTGTAATTTTTGTGATATTCACAATATTGTTGAATACCATTGTTAGTATTAGTAACAAGTCTTGAGATGTACAGCCGTCAGACCACAGATCCCAATCATCATGCAGTTAGTTCAACTGTGCCGTATGAGTCACGCTCTGGTTTGGCTCTTATACTAGTTTTAGTGTATATATTGACCGCCTGATGACTCCTTTACCACTAATCATTTTTTTCTCTCTCGTTTCATTAGGGACCTGCAACTGGAGGATTTCATTGATCTGTACTGGCGCGATTACCCCTCATTCATCAAAACGTTCAAGGAGGCCTGCGTGATTGATCAAGGTACGAGGCCGATCAATGCGGTCAGGGCCCCTCATTAGCAGCTAAAGGCATTTCTATTCATTTACCAGACAGTGCTGACTTTTTAAGAGGAGTTCGGCCCGATGTGCTTCTAGCCATGTTTAGGGTTTGAGTGACAGGCCTTGTTGCCATGGGGATTCTGTTGGTTGTTGGTAGTTGACACACAAAATAGACATGAAATTTTTCAACTTCTAGACTTAAAGTCCCCCTGTAGTGAAAATCAAGTTTTTATGTTGTTTATTTGTCTATGTGGTGTTTTTAATATGCTTTTAGACAAACCATGTGCCAATCTATTAATCAACACCATTGCTGTGTATTTTCTCCTTAAAACTGTAGTTTCCCAAAGGCTGACCCAGAAATATGGTTTGAAACAGCCCTTGGTTTGCTACGTCACAAACCAATAACCAATCACGTCAAGGGATCGATTCCTATCACTAGCATGCAAAATATACCAATACCAGCACAAAACCAAAAATAAATCAGAGCAAAAAACCCATGAAGCTGTGGTTTAATGTGAATTTAGAACCGCTAACTTGCATTATAACCCGTGGCAACAGTGTAAAAGTAGCCCGGAGTCAGACGCACCTCTCCCGCGTCGGCGTCTGCACATGCGTATACTTGCGGGTGCGAATTAACAATCACAAACGGCTGCATTCGAGTCTTCAAGGCATTTTAGGACACAACATCGTCAAGTAAGTAACTTTAACGAATGTTACAGTATTCACTGTAGTTGTCCACTAGTAAAAACATAGTTTTATCAGTCATTATCCGTGTATGCCATTGTTTTGCGGTTACTACAGTTCAGTGGATCAGGAGGCGCTGGCTGGTGTGACTGAGTGGAGGCGGGACTAATTTGCATATGCATAGATCAGCATATAGTAAATGAGGCAAGGGTGTAGAGTTACATTCAAGCTATTTTAAGGCATGAGAAAATTATTTTCACAAGAAAAAACATTTAAATACATCATTTTGATGATCAAAGATAAGTTTTAAGGAATAAAATATTTGACTACAGGGGGACTTTAAGGTTATAAAAACCCAAGGAAATGGTCTAACATAGGCATTTTCATTTAAGGTCTTGTCTTGTATATCTTTATGTACACTCCCCTGAACCAGTGTTAGTATAGTATTATTCATATACGATTATAATTTGAACTAATATTTCTAATTATCTTTTATTTTTAGCTTCCGTCATGTTATTTAAATTTTTTGACATTTTGTTGTGTGCTTTTGCAATTTCTATCACTATACAAGACCAGTACTATTACTCTTACTATTTAGGTTTAATTAATTTTTATTTCAGTTTTAGTTTTTATTTATTTTATTTCCAGTTAGCAGTTTTAGTGCTTCAACTTAAACTAAATGAAAATGAGAAATGTTGCCTTGGCAAATACCTGAAATACATTTTTCATCTAATATTTATATTTTATTTTATTTTAATAAAATTGATTTCAATAAACTGAAATGTTTTCATAGTTTTAGTTAACAATAATAACCTGAACAGGAGAGTATGTCACAAATATTTTTCAGTAAGGTTTGAATTTTTTGAAAGAAATGATACAAGGATGAATTAATGTAAGGGTGTATTAAATAGATTTTTTGGTTACACTTTATTTTAAGGTGTCCTTGTTACAGTGTAATTATACATTTAAGCACTGCGTAATATTAATTAACTACATGTACTTACTATATGGTTAGGGTTAGGATTAAGGTTTGGCTTAGGGTTACATGCATGTAATTATGCATAATTAATTGATATTATAATAGTAAGTACATGCAATATGTGTAACAAGGACACCTTAAAATAAAAGTGTTACCGATTTTCTTTTAAATAAATGCTTAAAAGAAATTAATTAGCATTCATTTTAAAAGACATTTAATAATTTTATTCAGCAAGGATGCATTAAATTAATTACGTTTACATTTTTATTAAAAAAATGCTGTTCTTTAGGGATGTAACGATTCACTCAACTCACAATTCGATTCGATTCACGATTTTGATTTCACATTCAATTCACAATTTATTTATTTTTTAAAGGGGTCCTATTATGCTCTTTTACAAAGTCTTGATTTTGTTTTGGGGGTGTACTAGAACATGC
>NW_015557379.1:782082-800565 GCF_001515605.1 Sinocyclocheilus anshuiensis | reverse complement strand
TAAATTTTAAAACAAGCCCCAAATCAAATAAATAACACAAAATAAATCTCTTCATATAAACAAAATAAGGCTTTGTATGTGCTCTTTCCATTTAAAATTTAGAGGCAACCACTGCATTTTAATCATGATCCAAACAAAGATGCTGCATACATGCAACATGAGCAGTTTTTAATCTAAATTAGATTGTATAATTTTGAAATTTGAAGCAAAAACAGAATGATTTGACTTCTTTTTTGTGAAACCGAAACAGCAGAACTGAATGAGATGCAGATGCACTCTCTGCCAGCAGGTGGTGCTTAAAGCGTTTCCGAAAAGAAAAAAATACCATCTAAACTTTTCTAAAGACAGTAAGTTCCCCTCAGACATACATTCATATAAACTCTTACCCCTAATTGAATCGCGATTTGTTTAGCATCTCAACCGATTTGAATCGTCACGTATTTGAATCGATTTTCAACCGGCTCGCAGTTAATAGTTACATCCCTACTGTTCTTTTAATATTTCTATTCTGCTGTCATGTCTTTCATCCATGTGCAGCTCAGATGGAGCTGATGACTTGGCCGGTGTTCCTGGATGGGGAGGCCCCGTGTGTGTTCAGCTGGCTCAGTCGCTGTCTGAGAGGGCAAGATGTGGCGCCTTTTCCTTATCTGCTTGGCATCTGTGAGAGAACCAAACTACTGGTGCTGGTAAGGACCCAAATCCTCCCTGTGCCACTGAATATGGTCTTTTTACCTGGTTTTATAGGTGCACTCCATCTGTATTCTACAACCCAGTTGACTCCTGAAAAATACAGGTGCTCACATCCTTCTCTAATTGTTCTAAAGTCTGACCAGTTTAGTCCAATTCACAAACGCATGACTGTTATGAGAAGTTCTTTCAGTGAATCATTCAAAAAGCCTTCCAAACTCAGTTTGAATCAGTCTGACGAATCTTTAACTCAGTGAACTCACTGAATCAGTCAGAGCGGTTCTGACTCACTCGCTGAGCTGCAAGCTGTCATTATATTCAATGATGTCCATCTCGAAATAAAGCTTTGTTTAACGGTTTGTGAAAATGATTGTTATTACTGCCTGCTGACTGTGACCAATAACGCAGTTAGAGATTGACGTTATAGTAATTTAGAGAATAGACTGCATTTAAATCTGATTTTCAATCCCAAAACATTGCAGATACCGTTCAAAATTTGGGAGTTGGTAAGATTTTTTATGCATAAGAGGTTTCTTATGCTCACTGAGGCTGCAATTATATAATCAAAAATACAGTAAAAACAGAAATACTGTGAAAAAATATTTTTTTAATATAACTGTTTTTTATTTAAATATAGTGTAAAATGTAATTCATTCCTGTGACGCAGAGCTGAATTTTCAGCATCATTACTCCAGTCTTCACTGTCACGTGATCCTTCAGAAATCATTCAGGTTCTGATTTGCTGCTCAAGAAACATTTCTTATTGTTAGCAATATTTAAAACCATTGTGCTGCTTCATATTTTTGTGGAAACTGTGATTCATTTTATTTTTCAAGAGTCTTTGATGAACAAAGTTCAAAAGAGCATGTAATAAATAGAAATCTTTTGTGACATTATAAATGCATTTGCTGTCACTTTTGATCACATTATTGCGTCTATTCTGAATAAAAGTATTAATTTCTTTAAAACAATCTAACTGACTCCAAACTTCTGAACGGGTGTTGGATGATGCCCAACAGGGAGCGCTAACAGTAAGCAGAGGAACCGGGTGTCCTGCCCTTAACTCACACACATGTTCTATATAAATGTCAAGCAGTTAGATAGCAAAGTGCTGCAAGCTAATCATATTGACATTTTGCGAGCACCGAGTCGTCCCTGGGCATCCTCATGAGCGGGTCAGATGCCCTGCCTTGATTAGTCTGTGGAAGTGGTGGTCTGAATCACTCGAGAGGGCGATAGGAGAGGTCACGGGTGTCATGGTGTGTGTGTTTGTTTTGTACTTCCTTCCATCAGGCAAAGCGAAGTGACGCACAACCCCACCGAGGTGCTGACAAACCGTTACGCAATTATGGGCCGTGTTTACCCCACCGTTCCCATCCCTTAGATTAGAGTCCAGAACATTAGAGCATCCATTTTATTCCTCTGTACTTACACTCCCACTGCCTCTCTCTCTCTCTCTTTTCCAACCCCTTTCTTTCTCCCTATTATATTTAGTGGTAATTGCTAAGGAAAGTATCAGCATTACTGTTTCTCATACAGTACATAGAGTTGTGTTTTTTTGTGGAGCGGGTTGAGGAGAGGTCTGGCGTTCTTTTTCTAAGATATCAGACTTAAGATTTTCACCTGTTTGGACACTTAAATAAATTAAATAGGCCCTTAGACATTGAATAAAGAATCAGAGCCATATCTATCCTGAAGAAAAACAAATGGTGTTAGACTTGCATTTAAAATCTAAATGTTGAAGTTGAAAGACTGAAATAGTATTAGTAAAATGTGTGTAAAGCATGCTTGCATAACCTTTAATTTACAACTTTCTTGTTTGACACTTTCGAAGCTTCCTATCTAATCTCTGCCTGTATATTTACAGTCTGTTCAGAAGTATTTAATTACCAGGTTGATTATACAAGCACAACTTGTGAGAAAGAACTAGTCGTTGGATGTGCCAAAGTTTACCAGGTTATTAGTGGTTTCAAATACATTCGGATTTCAAAGATATTCAGAGTTTTGCTTAAGCCACTAGTAGTAAGTAAAACTAGTTGTCCACAAGGTTAACTTGGTCAATGAACAGATAAGTGTTGTTTTAGTATTATACTGTTATAGTTTTCGTTAATATTTTGAATTAGCTTTATTTTTATATTTTTTAGTTTAATTTTTAGTAATTTATGTGCTTTTGGCTTTTTAAATATTTCTAAATAGTTTTAATTTATTTTCATTTCAGTTTTAGTTTTATTTCCATTAATTTGAGTAGTTTCAGCTAATTTTAGTACTTCAGCGTAAACTTATTTTCATTAGTTGGAACTTATATCACTTCTTTTATTTATTTCTGCTTTGTTTCAGTTAACAAAATGTTTATTATTATTATTATTTTTTTAAATAGTTTTAGTTAACAGTAACTAACAGTAACCACGTTGGGGCAAAACCTGAACATCTGAGGCTGACTAAATCCATATTTAATTACCAGGTTGATTATACAAGCACAACTTGTGAGAAAGAACTAGTCGTTGGATGTGCCAAAGTTTACCAGGTTATTAGTGGTTTCAAATACATTCGGATTTCAAAGATATTCAGAGTTTTGCTTAAGCCACTAGTAGTAAGTAAAACTAGTTGTCCACAAGGTTAACTTGGTCAATGAACAGATAAGTGTTGTTTTAGTATTATACTGTTATAGTTTTCGTTAATATTTTGAATTAGCTTTATTTTTATATTTTTTAGTTTAATTTTTAGTAATTTATGTGCTTTTGGCTTTTTAAATATTTCTAAATAGTTTTAATTTATTTTCATTTCAGTTTTAGTTTTATTTCCATTAATTTGAGTAGTTTCAGCTAATTTTAGTACTTCAGCGTAAACTTATTTTCATTAGTTGGAACTTATATCACTTCTTTTATTTATTTCTGCTTTGTTTCAGTTAACAAAATGTTTATTATTATTATTATTTTTTTAAATCGTTTTAGTTAACAGTAACTAACAGTAACCACGTTGGGGCAAAACCTGAACATCTGAGGCTATGACTAAATCCATTCTTCCTGCTTTATTTCTCAACTGTATTTTGGTCATTTTATTAGTTTTTGTTCATGATCATTTGATTTATTTTTATTTCAGATATATTTTAGTTCTTCAGCTTAAGCTTATTTCATCTAGTTGCCAAGGAAACATTTCAAATCTTTCATTGTATTTTATTTTAGCTTTATTTTTCACTTAATAAAAATCAGTTTTAAAAGTTTATTTAACAACAAAAATATTGGAACAGATTTCGGGCCAATGCAATGCCAATAACTCCATGCTGTGTTACTGCTTAATTTCTGAGTGACAAAATGTGCTTTTGTCATTTTTATTAAATTTTTTTTTCGCATAATAATTTACATTTCTCAGCTGTATTTGAAATTGATGTTCTGAATGAGCCATATTACCTGTGATCTGCGGTTGTTATGCATGCAGTCATGCATGTGGTTGATGACTGCGCTCCTGCATCGTGTCATGATGAAACATGTTTATTCTCCCCTCACACGACTGTCATGACAGCAGCAAACCAAAACCACACAGATGCTGTCCCACTGCTAATACTAACTCTCGTTGCGCCCTGTCCTCTTCCTCTCTGTCTGTCTCTCAGAGTTATGCCCTGTACGTGGTCGGAGATGAGGATGCGATCTCGACAAACATGTTGAAGTACCTCTCCAGGCTGTCAGCAGGTGGGCTGCATGTGTGTGAGATTAGAGGCTAATGAGAGGCTCTTTACTCTCCTCAGGCCTGACACTAGACTTCCTGTCAAGCATGTACATTAATAAATAGGAGGATAAATTCATTTATTTATTACATTACACATGGTAATTTGGATGCACAAATGTAAACCTTTTGGCCGATACTGATACTATGTGTCATAAATTTTAAAACCAGATTGTTCATCACCAATGAACAAGTAGCTGAAATTTTGAGGCTAGTCCAAACTGATAATTCAGTTTTGCTTTTTCTGAGCAAACTCCGTTGGTTTTGCATGGGTTACTTTAGAATAGAGAAATAATTTTGCACATAAATGGCCTTTTGCATTAAAAACAAATTTTGTGTAAATCGTTCAAAAAATTATTCTTGTATGAATTATCCTATTAGATTAAATGCAACAATTTATGTAATGTTTTTTAAAGTGCGCAGAAGTTTGTTTGTGTTTCTTGATTAAGGCCTAACATTAGTGTTGCTCTAACTGCATATATATTAATCGGTTGTAATAATCAGACAATTATTTAAATGTTTAAAAAATAAAATTCATTGCAGTCAGTTCACAAATATTTGTATATAAAATGTATTTTAGACAGACACGAGTCTGGGACAAAAACTCTTGTTATCTGTTTCTATAATAATTGTTATATGCGGATAGTTTTCATTAGCCCTTATCAGGTGACCAGTGTATTTTGCTGTTTATTTATTTATTTTTCGAGCCTACGCTACTATTTGATAGTTTGGGGGTGGTAAGATTTAATGTTTTTGAAAGAAGTCTCCTATCTTCACTAAGGCTGCATTTATTTATACAGAAAAACAGTAGTTTTGAAATATTACAATTGTATTTTTCTATTTGAATGTGTTGTAAAATGTAATTTATTCCTATAATGCAAAGCTGAATTTTCAGCATCATTACTCCAGTCTTCAGTGTGTCACATGATCCTTCAGAAATCATTCTAATATGCTGTTTTACTGCTCAAGAAACCGTTGTGCTGCTTTATATTTTTGTGGAAACCATAATAAAAAAAAATTTGTTTAGGATAAATATAAAGTTCATAAGAACAGCATTAATTGGAAATGGAAATCTTTTGTAGTATTATGAACGTCTTTGTCACTTTTGATCAATTTAATGCAGCCTTGCTGAATAAAAGTATTAATTTCTTTAAAAAAAAAACTTGCTGGCCCTAATCTATTGAATGGTAGTGTATATTTTATTTTTTCATACTCTAGCATTTCAAGTATATTTGATAATGCAAAAACCAGGGAAAATGAATAGGTGAGTGTATAACATTTTTTTTGGTCCATGTTTTCGCAGGGCAAAAGAAAAACACGAGTGATCCTTTTCTGAGAAGGTACCTATGGTTTGTGATTATTGTCATGTGGCCTTATGTTAGTTTTTCTAGATAAGTCTCGGCTCATAAATTCTAGTCAGCTGATTTAGTTTCTCCAGTGTGTTTGATTGTGGGGTGTGTTTCACAGGCAGAGCAGCGTGAAGCCCGCACCTTCATCTGAATGCCTGGCTGAGAAGCTGGTGGTGTGGTTGACCTCTGCAGGTCAGAGTGACACAATCAACACAAGTACACACATGCAAATATGAGTGCTTGGCCAGTAGGGGTGTAACGATCCATCGATATGGATCGATTAAATGTCTAACGATACGATGTATCGATGCCACACGGAAAATATCGCTTTCTGTAGTTTAAATAGGCACCTTATTTTGACACTGTCCACATTTTCGCCAATGTCCGTCTATGCATTACTGCCAACGCATGCATTCTCGTTCAAACTCGCGTGTCTTGACGATAAGACTCTGCCTGAAGGGCGAGCGTAAAAGACACTCGGAATAGTTGACGGAATTGTCGAGCGCTTGTGAGAATTACCTAGTTGGCGAATATCCTAGTAAACACAGTCGGTTAGAACTATGTCTTAACGTAAACAGTTGAGAAAACGCATGTGTATTAGTATATTGGATCCATGCTTTCCTTAGAGTGAAAGCAGACTAACAGAAAACTTCTGTCAAAGAAAAAAAAATCTCTCACTGATTTTGACTGAACAACTTTTATAAGGATTAATCTATATTTAATTTGAAGATGATGCAGTGTTATTTTACATTTGATTATTACATTTCTGTACCTGAAAATTTGTTTTAGATCTACCTGAAAAACCTGAAAAGCACTGTTTATTTAATTTGTGTCTTTGTTATATTGTATTTATTTTCTGCTATTTGGTTATCTGTAGAAAATGTTTTTAGCACCGAGCCCATAGTAGCAGCAAAAAAAAGTCTCAAATAAAGTTTTAACAGCTTTATTTTTGTTTTTGTTTTTTAATTAATTTTTCTACATTAATGTATTTTTTCCTACAACTGGAGTACCTCGTTTGTGTTGTTTCCTAATGAGGATTTACATAATTTTACACATTGCATATTTTAGCACAGAAGCCTGAAAGACTGTCTTGACTGTTGTCATATCTTAAGATTATCTGTCTTTTTTTCAATTATTTATTTTTCTTTATTATTTAAAAAAAAAAACTGTAGGCCTATTTTTTGTTGTGAATGTCCCAATTGAGGAACAGGATGTGAAAATTTAAGATAAATGTTCATGTTATATGTTTTGGTTGCATTTGTAAAGTTAATAAAAATGTAGATGGTTGTTTAAAATAGGTATAATATAATAGTATCGATATATCGATCGATATTCTCCTGTATTGAATCGCATCGAAATCGTATCACTGAGTATGAGAATCGATATCGTATCGTATCGTATCGTATCGTATCTTTCGTTCATTCGGATAAGCTAGATATAAACATGTAAACAGTTCTACTTTAATTTTACTTTGAATGATTATGTTGCTATGCTGTGACAGTAGTTTACCTGAAGGAGAAAGACAGAAAAATTCAGTGCGTACTTCCATTTGGACCTGTTTCAGAAAAGTGTGTATAAAGTATGTTTCAGACTTTATACTGGACTCACAATCCTACTAAAGCTCCTAAATTTCTATTACATTTAGCTTTGAATGTAGATGTCTGGTCAAAATCCACCTGCTCAGATCCTGCAGGCTCTGTTTTTTTAGCTTAGTTTACATTAGATTAGATATATGAGATCTTATATCTTGTGCTTGTTTTTTGTTTGCTTTTTTACACCTCAGGATTTACACTGAAAGATCTGGAGTCGGTTCCGTTTGGTGTGGCTCTGCCAATCAGAGACGCCATCTACCTGTGCAGAGAGCATCCCTGCTCTGATTGGTCTGAGGAGGTCTGCGCTCTGATTGGACGACAGGACCTGACCAGACAAGCTCACAAAGTGACCCTGGCCAATCGTAAATCGGTGAGAAAGTAAATCAGATGTAAAGAAACTAGATCTTGCTTTGCCATTTGAATTTTATTATTATTGGTTTATTATTATGAAAAGTGTTAATGTATTAGTATTAATGAGTACTAGTATTAATATTTAGAATTAGCTTTTATTTTTATATTTTCAGTTTTCATTCTAATTTTAGATTAATTTGTGCTTTTGTAATTTTCATTAGTTTTAGTGCTTTTAAAAAAAAAATTCATGTAGCTTTATTTTTCAGTTTTAGCAATTTTAGTACTTCAGCTTCAAAAGGTCAAGTTTTTCATTTGATATTTTAAAAAGTATTTTTAATAATGCTCAACATAGATTTAGTTAACAATAGCAGCACTGTTTTTACTAGATAAAATGTAAATTATACTGTATTAAGACGATAGTAAAAGAATAAGTCATATAAGACAAAAACATTTTACAAAAGGTGCCTGACTATTTTAACTGTTGCTTTCATTTTGATCGTGCTTCTAATGTTACTTATATTATTCATGTGTTCACACTTGCGTATTCATTATCATACAAAGTGTCAAATAGAAACCTAGGGCACTTAGCAGGGCTCAAAACAAATTTATAAAGCTATTTTTGCCTTTCTAAAAACAATGTTGAATTATTGTCTCCTGGATGGTGGCTTTGCTGAAAATAACTCCCGTCCCCAGTTAAAACAACTACTGTCTGAATAGAGCCGAAGACTTGAATATGGTATTTAAGACCAGTATTTTCTAGTGTAATTACTGTAATTCTGAACTGATGAAGTGAATGCTGCATTATAAAGTAATTATAAAAGAACTGAATTACCCACACTCAAGGACAATGTAATTTCATTGTTCATTCAGTGTGTTTGTGTTTTCTCTAGACTGTGGGTCTGAATGTTATGCTTGAGCCACCAGTCACCAGTGAAGCCGACGAGGAGGAGGATGGTATGACAGACCTGCACCCAGAGGTGACGGGGCTGATCTGGAGTCAGGATCTGAGGGTGCAGGAGGTCCGCCGTCTGCTCCAGAGCTCCAGACCCATCCGGGTCAATGTGCTCCACCTGCCTGAAGTCAGTGACCATGAGTACATAGAGGAGAAGGAGAACAAGTGAGCATACTCAGTATTAAAACAAAATGTTATTTATTGGCATCTATGGTTCCATTAAGAACCTTTAACATCCACGGAACCTTTCTATTCTACAAAAGGTTCTTTATAGTGGAAAAAGGTTCTTTAGATTAGGAAAAAGGGGTTCTTTTAGGAACTGTTCACAGAAAGCTTCTTTGGAGAACCAAAGACAGTTCTTCTATAACTTTTACTCTTAAAAATAAAGGTTCTTTATTGGCATCTATGGTTCCATGTAGAGCCTTTAACATCCAAGGAACCTTTCTATTCCACAAAAGGTTCTTTATAGTGGATAAAGGTTCTTTAGATTAGGAAAAAAGGGTTCTTTTAGGAACTGTTCACAGAAAGGTTCTTTGGAGTACCAAAGACAGTTCTTCTATAACTTTCTATTCTTAAAACAAAATGTTCTTTATTGGCATCTATGGTTCCATTAAGAACCTTTAACATTCACGGAACCTTTCTATTCCACAAATAGTTCTTTATAGTGGAAAAAGGTTCTTTAGATTAGGAAAAAGGGGTTCTTTTAGGAACTGTTCACAGAAAGGTTCTTTGGAGAACCAAAGTCAGTTCTTCTATAACTTTTACTCTTAAAAATAAAGGTTCTTTATTGGCATCTATGGTTCCATGAAGAACCTTTAACATCCAAGGAACCTAAGCACAACAAAAAAATTTAAATGTAAAGATTCCAAAAGTTTTTTTTCATTTTTTTTTTCAGCGATGCCATAGAAGAGCCATTTGTGTTTAAAACACCAGTACAAGCGGCCAAATACAGTAGTATATCTCCAAAATGTTGGCGAAACTGTGGATGTAATGAAGCAAACCATTATCATATATTTTGGGAATGCCTACATATTCAAGAATACTGGAAAGAAATACAGGAGGCTCTTGAATATATTTTTTAGAAGAGACATACCTCTAGAAAGCAGATTGTTGTATTTTGGCTGTGTATATCCAGATATAGTAACAGCAGATAATAAATACCTGATGGGTGTGCTTTTGGCAGCCAGCAAGAAAGCAATCACACATAAATGGTTAAAACAAGAGAGACCAACTTTAGACTACTGGATAGATGTGACCATAGAGATTTATACGATTTATAACCCTTTTTTGGTTAATTTAAAGAAGGATGCATTTCTGGGAAACTGGAGGAAATGGGTTGAATATGTATCAGAAAGAAGGTCTGATTTTGTTGTTATAAATAAATAAAAGATGATCAATATATAGATAGATATATGTAATATAATATATGCTTGTGTGTGTATATGCACATGTTTGCGAATATGCATGTACTCTGTTTAATATCTATATACATAATGAAGGTCATTTGAGGTTATTCTGGATGGAATTGAATTAGGACACATGCTCTCACCCTGGATGTATATAGTTTTTTTTTTTAGTACATTTTATTTTAATGTTACTTTTCTTTGTAAAAAGGAAAGCAGGTTATACTTTGAAATTATTTAAAGAAGGTTGAGTATAATTTATAGTTAAAACATGCTAGGTAATTGTACATAATTGTACAAGATACTCTATGGTTGCATTGAGCATTGTATGTAACTTGAAATATGCTACATGATTGTACTCAAATGAATGTTCACAATAAACAAAAATAAAAAAGAAGAGCCATTTGTGGTTCCCCTAAAGAACCTCTCAGTGAACAATGCATAAAAGAACCGTTTTTTCTTAGTTTGAAGAACATTGTAAAAATCTAAAGAACCTTTTTTTTTTTTTTTTTTACTATGAAGAGTCTTTTGTGCAATGAAAAGATTCCATGGATTTCCTGGAAAGATTCAATCAATGCCAATAAAAAAGCTTTATTTTTAAGAGTGTATGGTGGAAAAAGGTTCTTTATATTAGAAAAAAAAAGATTTTTTTTTAAAATTGTAAATGATTCTTCTGTGGCTTCGCTGCTAATAACTGCCCTTCATTTTTAAAAGTGTTGCTGCAAAAACCTGCTTTTTTAACCTTCCTATTTTTAAGAGTGTAGGTTTCTTCTAAGTGAAGAAAGTAAACGCAAATATGCTGAAATGCGCCCTGTTCTTCTCTAAATCTGTGCCATTCTCTACACTTAAATTCAGCATTGCTCTTCTTATTTTTGTTGCAGGCTGCTGCAGTTGTGCCAGCGCACCATGGCTCTTCCGGTGGGACGGGGACTCTTCACTCTTTTCTCATACCATCCTGTGCCAACCGAACCACTCCCTGTGCCCAAACTCAACCTGACTGGTACTCTCATAAACCACCGCCCATGCTTATGAAGTGTCCTAATGAATAGTTTTACAGGGCTACGAATGCAGTTTTTAAGAGCCCTGTTGAATTTTGTTTGGCAGTAACTGTGCCCAGACGTTGCAAACCTCCCACCATTCCCACCACAGCATTATATCTTTCACTAGCTTCAACAATTTTACGTCAGTTGAAAAGAAAACGTTTGCCCAGGACCCTTAGTGGTCTTTGCTGTTTTTTAAGGCAAGTATCACCATTGCTCATATGTTGGGATTTGAACAACAAAAATATCATGCCGACTTCTGGATGGCCTTTTTCAAACTGGGCTACTAAGTAATGATCCAGAACACCCTAGCAACTGCGTAGCAACACTCCAGTGACCACACTCAAAAAAATATTCAAAAATGTAATATTTATGTATTTGAATTGCGTATAAAATTTCCATTTTAACTAGTGCTGGGCAACGATTAATCGCGATTAATCGCATCCAAAATAAACGTTTTTGTTTATTTAGTGTGTGTGTGTACTGTGTATATTTATTATGTGTATATATAAAGACACACACATACAGTATACTGTATGTTTAGAAAATATTTATATGTATTTACATTTATATTCATATAATTTATATTATATATAAATATATTTAATATATAAACATAACATATTTTTCTTAAATATATACATGCATGTGTGTGTATTTATATATACATAATAAATATACACAGTACACACATATATTATGCAAACAAAAGCTTTTATTTAGGATGCGATTAATCACGATTAATCGTTGCCCAGCACTAATTTTAATATAAAAAAATATTAAACGTAATGCGAATCATATTTGTCAGTCATACATGAATGAACCAGGTAAGAAACAGGCAAGATTTCTGCACTCTATCTAGTGCATATTTACTATCTGCATCTGATTTGTGATTTGGTATTTCTTAAAAAGAAATCATGTTTTCAAAATGCATTTATCCAAATGGCTTAGAATCATAATAAATCTGATCATTATGAAAACAGATCAGTGTATTTGGTTAAACAGTATGAACATTGTGAAACTATGGCTAGCTGTGGAACAAGCAATATTCAGTTATGTAATGTTTGAGATTGAAACAAATGGGATTTATTGATGATGAATATATAAACGTGGTTATTGTGTTTTTAAAACAGACCCAGTTTTTTAGTACTATGACTGACAAATTTGCATCACATTAATTTATTTAGTTAAAAATTGTGATCCAAATGGATGGAAATTTTATATGCAGTTCAAATACATAAATCTTGAGCGTAACTATTTTTTTAAATGGACCCACAACACCCATGCATTGCAATGGCAAGTTTTGCATGGAAAGCACGGACATTTTAGTTCATGCTTTATAGTATCATTTTTATTGAAAAAACTCTTCCTCTGTAATTTACTAGCTAAAGGGCACTAAATGCTGCCTTTTTATGTCTTTCCTCACTTTCCCACCATTTTCTTATTTTATGTGTTATTTTTGCTGAACCCAGCTAACAATGCAGCGTGAATAATGTCCCTTCTTTTTTGTCTTCTCCACCAGGCCGCGCTCCTCCCAGGAACACCATGGTGGACCTGAACAGCGGTAACATCGATGTGCCGCCCAACATGACCTGCTGGCCCAGCTTTCACAACGGTGTGGCGGCTGGTCTTAAGATCGCCCCTGCTTCTCAGGTGGAATCTGCCTGGATTGCGTACAACAAACCCAAAAGTGCCGACCTGGCCAACGAATACGCCGGTTTCCTCATGGCACTGGGCCTCAACGGCCACCTCACTAAACTAGCAACACTTAACATCCATGACTACCTCACCAAGGTCAGTTACAGCCTCAGATGCGAGGTTTTGATGAATGTAGTGATTATGTACTTCAATAATTAGTTTTAGGTCTAGAAAGTGACCCTGCAGTCAATGACGGCAAAAGGATATGATGTCACTCTCCATGTTCCAGTGATATTTCATTATTTATAATATAGTATTATATAATAATTATGTGTTAATACTTTTGTTAATATTTTGAATTAGCTTTTATTTTTATATTTCCATGTTTAAGTTAATTTTAATATAAATTAATTTCAGTTTTAGTATGTTTTGTCATTTTTATAATAAAATATATTTGAATATTTATATATTTTTTAATATTAAAAATAGACTTAATTAATTTTTTCATTCGTTTTTTCCAGTTAGTGCTTACATATAGTTGCCAAGGCATCATTTCTAATTTTTTCATCTAAAATGTATAATTTAATTTATATCAGATTTCAACAAATACAAATGTTTTTAATAGTTTTAGTTGTAGTTAATAGTTTAATAGTTTTAGTTTTCGATAATAATCATATGAATGCATAGCACACACAAATATATATATTTTTTAAATGCATTAATATGATTGCATTAATATGATTAATAGTCATATTAATGCATAACACAAACAAATATATAATTTTATTTCTTGTATATCATAAACCTATCATACATTTAATCATTTAATTTCATCATAATTTCAAAAATATTATAATTTAATTCATATCAACTTTATTTAAATTTAAATCATATGAATGCATAGCACACACAAATATATAATTTTTTATATGCATTAATATGATTGCATTACTATGATTAATAGTCATATTAATGAATAACACAAACAAATATATAATTGTATTTATTGTATATCATAAACCTATCATACATTTAGTAATTTAATTTCATCATAATTTCAAAAATATTGTAATTGAATTTATGTCCACTTTATTTCAATTTAAAATGTTTTTAATAGTTTTAGTTAGTGATAATAACCCCGGGGTCCACAAAGAAAAGTAGACAACCACGTGAAACGACAGCTTTTAAAATGTAAAGATACTACTTAGGCTGGCGTCTTTTCACAAATACTAGGCAAGCGTCTCGTAATTTATTTTACATATTGTATTAATTTACATACTGTATTAATTTAGTCTTTTCAGATGTTTTTTGTAATAAACACTGCATTTGCAAGCATATGACTGCAAGTGAGAAACAAAATCTAGTGTGACCACCTGAAAGACGTCGACAGACGTTTACTAAAGATGGCCCAGATAACCAATCCCATACAGCAGCATGTGACGAATCCAAACATTCATGTGTAGCTAACAGGATGATTCATCTTAGATTACGTGAGTCACCTGCGCTTATCTATAATGGAGATCTAGGTTGGAATCAGGAGTTTGCGGGTGATGTTAATTCTAGTGGTTATTCGGAGGAATAAAACCAGAGCAATTTAGCATAATGGCTTTTAATGGAATTGAGGAAGTTATTAAAAAAGTTAAGTTTCGCTTAATTAGAATTGGACGCTCAGTGATGAAGTGCACTGCAGAAGTAGGCTTGGAGTTGAATTTATTTCTACCTCCTAATGGACCTACAGTTCATAGAGGCTCTTCCTGAAAACCAGACCTCTCTTCCTCCTCCTCCTCCTCCTCCTCCTCCTCGTAATTCTCTTATCTCGCCATTTTTCGCATCGGAGCTGTCAGGTTTGCATGTTTTCTGGGGTTTTTGCTCTCATCCTGTTGTTTTTCTCACATGAAAGGCAAACGTAGAGCTGAGTTTCATTCTGACAGTTCACAGGGCAGTAACGTGTGCTGCTCTCTCATTTCCAGTTAGGCCAGGCTTTGTTGATGCTTTCTGTGGTCGCTGAGCGTATCTGTAATCTATAAGCTATATCGAGCCTTTAGCTAGTTTGGTGTTTACACTGCCCGCTCTCACACGGAGATCTGCGGCCGGGCTTTCTAGTCTCTGATAGTACTCCTGCCGATTTTACAAGAATCTGGTAGAAAAACATCCTGTTTTACTTCATGCACATGTAGAAATGAATGAATGAGTGAGTTTAATGAATGAATAAAATGTTAATTGAGTCCCGAGGTTGCACATCTCACTCTAAATCCATTCTGTGCTTGAATGGAGAGAGATTACTATTTGGACGTTTTGGTCAGATCATGAGATATGGACACACTGACTCTGCTTTAAAACCTGCCTGGCTCTATGCTGGCTACATAGGTGCACAGTGCTCTACATAGGCAGCAACACATAAATCTTTATGCAAAAAGCACAGACCTGACTCTACCGTGTTCCATGTTGCTAATCTAACTTGCAATATTCGGGACGACACTGTAGGATGCAGTTCGATGCTGCTAGTATATAATAAGTTTAGTATTCTCGCTGTTTAGCATTTAGCATTAGATTAGCATTCCATGATGTGGTAATAATCATATTAATGTATAGCACACACAAATATTGGTTAAACATTTTATTTTATACTTTATATCATGATATACTTATATATTTATTTGTATATTGTAAAGATTTATATGTTTATATGAATATTTATAATGAACATTTTATTAGTCAACATATATTTTAATAAATATAAAAATATCTTTATATAGGTATAATTATTTTTATTGTATTAAAATATTTATGTAATAAATAATAAATTATAATTATGTAATAAATATAAAAATAGTATCATATATAATTTTATTGTATTTTATTTGTATTATATCACAATATTTCTAATAATTTTTTATATTGTTCATATACTAATCAATTTTTATAAAACTATTTTATGTATTATAAAATGAATTAATATACTAATAATATATAAAAATGTATGTATATATATATACACACACACACACAATTTTTTATTATGTTATTTCTATATTATATATAAATAAGATTATATACTTAATATATTATTTAAAATAATAATAATATACATATAATTGTTATTATTACTTTTATTTGGTCTTTTTTCTTATTTGGCCTATTTTATAACATATGAGCAATTTATGACATCAAGTTCAAGTTCATTTATTTATAAAGCACATTTAAAACAGCCACAAGACTGACCAAAGTGCTGTACATTAAAATCAAACCATAAACACATAAAACAGAAATGATAAAACATATGAATTTAAAACCAAAAGGAATGACAGAATAATAATCCGAGTAATAATCAAGACCATAATACAATGTAATAAGAATGGGATATTAGTAGGCCTGATCAAACAAGTGTGTTTTTAAAAGTGACTTAAAAATGGATAGGGAAGGTGCCACTCTATAATCTCAAGCGGCAGATTGTTCCATAACTGAGGCCCAACCACAGAAAAAGCTCGATCCGCTCTACGTTTAAGTCTGGACTGAGGAACTAAAAGGAGATTCAGTTTCAGGAGATTCTCCCACTGGATCTTAGACCTCTAGTGGGAGTATAAAAATGCAACAGCTCTGAGGGATAACTAGGGGCTTGGTTATGTAACGATTTATACACCAGTAAGAGAACTTTAAAATCGATTCTAAATTGAATAGGTGACATGGTTGTGTCTTGTCTCCTCTGAATCAGGGTCACGAGATGACGAGTATCGGGCTCCTGCTGGGTGTTTCTGCTGCCAAACTGGGCACCATGGACATGTCCATCACCCGTCTGCTAAGCATCCACATTCCCGCGCTGCTGCCGCCCACCTCCACAGAGCTGGATGTGCCTCACAGCGTGCAAGTGGCCGCTGTGGTCGGCATCGGTCTGGTTTACCAGGGCACCGGTCACCGGCACAACGCAGAGGTGTTACTGGCAGAGATCGGTTCGTGTGTATGATGGCGTCAAATGAAACGAGCTGTTCTCAGTTGTGCTCGTTCATGATTGAATTGTTGAGTTTAGTGTCATATCTGAGTCTGTAACAGCTGTGTGTTGTGTTGTTCCCAAGGACGTCCACCTGGTCCTGAGATGGAGTACTGTACGGATAGGGAGTCCTACTCCCTAGCAGCTGGACTGGCACTTGGCATGGTCTGCCTGGGGGTGAGTGTGTCCAAAGAGTTCCTTTTCCTTGCATAGTCAGCAACAACAGAACCCAGCTTGGAGGAGCACAATGACTAAAAAAATCCCTAAATTATCCACTTTTTCAACAGAACTAAAATTAACGCACACTATCATTATTGTCTTTAGTCCTGTGCAGTTTGTACATGTCAGTGTACAGCTTCTCAAAAATGCCTTTCTGAAGTAGTATTTTTTTTAGTATAATCAGTATAACAATATGAATGTTATATATATTTTTAATTACATTTAATTTATGGAAAAATATGAATATATGATACATTTAAAAATAAATATATAAACATATGTATTAATATAATTATATATAATATAAAAATATAGAATTATTATTTGAAATATGATATAGTAAAAAATTGATAATAGAAGAATTGGACTGATTTGAATGTAAGATAGTAGAATTAAAATAGAATAATATTTAAGTAAAACTTTATAATTGATCGAAGTACAGTTTGGAAAAATATATGTGACCCTGGAGCACAAAAACAGTCTTAAGTCGCTGGGGTATATTTGTAGCAATAGCCAAAAATACATTGTATGGGTTAAAATTATCGATTTTTCTTTTATGCCAAAAATCATTAGGATATTAAATAAAGATCATGTTCCATAAAGATATTTTGTACATTTCCTACCGTAAATATATCAAAACTTAATTTTTGATTAGTAATATGCATTGCTAAGGACTTCATTTGGACAATTTTAAAGGCGATTTTCTCAGTATTTAGATTTTTTTTGCACCCTCAGATTCCAGATTTTCAAATAGTTGTATCTCAGCCAAATATTGTCCTATCCTAACAAACCATGCATCAATGGAAAGCTTATTTATTCAGCTTTCATATGATGTATAAATCTCCATTTCAAAAAATGGACCCTTATGACTGGTTTTGTGGTCCAGGGTCACATATTTAATATTTTTAGTGTGAATTGCCCATAAACACATTATCATGCGCACAAATTATGGGCTATTTCCAAAAAATCTGATTATATGAATAATATTTGAAATGCCATCTGCAGTAATTTACATTTATTTCTATTTTGCAGAAGCGGTGTTTATTATGAAAAGCATGCAGACAATTTCAGCAAATGCATGCATTCTGTGCATCTGTGGGAGATGGGAACCAGAATTATTCCCACGCTGACCCAGCTGTTTTGCTCTCTGCTTCTCTGCAGCACGGCAGTAACCTGATCGGGATGACCGACCTGAACGTGCCCGAGCAGCTCTATCAGTATATGGTGGGAGGTCATCGGCGCACGCATGCTGGCATCAGCAGAGAGAAACACAAGTCTCCCAGCTATCAGATCAAGGTGGAGTCATTACATAACCATCAAAGAGCATGTATTCATCTAGAGATTTTTTGTGCTGAGAATAATGCCACACCTCTCATGTGGTCGTGTTTGACAGTTTAAATTATTGTGTGAGAAAGCAAGGGTTGTTCAGAACCACAACACTGATATGCTGTCTGCTGCATACTATTTATCTCGTGCAGTGAACAGTATATAACAATGAATAAAAGTATGGTGAATTGTCAAATGTCCCAGTTCTATATATATATATA